>NC_044495.1:29049710-29182210 GCF_902362185.1 Chanos chanos
CATGGCCATTTATTAACTCACACAGAAAAAGCTTTTCACAGAAACCCCCACATGGCTCTTGTGGGCAAAACAGAGGCTGTTTAATGAAAGGGAGCAGAGAGGCTGCTGTTTCAATGAGACTCTGCCACCCTTTGAAGATTAAAAGCTGTTTACAGTTTGCATTACCAAATTCATTTCTGCAGCCATTCAGTGGCAACATCAAAAATTCTGTACTTTGACAGAAGCTCAAAACACTTCCTATTCCTTTGAAGATGGGCAGCAGTTCAATCTTCTTTGGTAAATAACCAAACAGAAAATCAAATGCTAGATTCTTATGGGATTGGCAAATTGACCTTGTGGATTGTTGAAAAACCTCATAATTATCTATAGTAAAGCATGGCAATACATAATGCACAAGTAAATTAAACCCACTGCTAGTAAAACAAAGCAGGTAAACTGAACCCAGTATTACTAGATCTTTTTCTTAGTTTACGTGAGTTAGAGGTTGAAGAGGCTGGGTGTGGTTCATTTGGTATATTAATGGATTGTTATGAGTGACAAACCATTGAAAACTGTTATTCTCTAATGTATTATTGATTAATCCAACCTATAATATGCAAATGGTAGGCAAATAAATAGGTCCACACAAAAATAAAACTAATATTATACTCTTTTATAATTGTTAGAGTGAGCATTGATTGAATTTAAAAATCCAGTGCTAAGTTTAAAAGGTATTCTCCACCATTACTTCCTTACACTGGGTATTCACTATTTGCTCTCTGGTATGAAACAAGCTTTTTGGTTATGTCATGAAAATTCATTGCAGGGTATTTTCTGCCACTTCTAATGACTCACACTGAATATGAATGTGAAGTTATCAGAATGCAAGATGAATCAAAGACAATCAAAGTCCTCATGATATTGTTGCAGTCAACTGTACATTTTGATCACATCAATTTGTTTTTACTTCCTAACGTTCATTGCGTCACTGCTCAAAATCATCTGCTCATCCTCTATGTCATTAAATATTCAAATGAATTCATCTATCCTCTTTGTTTGTGCTTCATCAACCAATAAACTCTGCCCATCACCTATGATGTAACTATTCACACAGCCCATTTACCTCTTACATCATTACTCAAACAAGTATTCTGTTTTGTTAGTCCTATATGACAAGGCTAAAAATGGATCTGATTACTGTTTCGATCAGTTAAGATATACAAGTGATTGAAGACTCCTTGGTTTTATTTCTGAATATCTGTCCACTAGAGAGTGAAGGTTCAAAGCAATACTTTTGGGCTGAAAGGCTAGAGTTGGACAGCAGATTTCCTGACTCATTCCCTCTAAAGAAAAACAGGATTGACATTACGTTGCACATGCACGATTTTTCCATATAAACAGCACCACTTACAAGAAATGGCTAATTTTTATTAGATCGTAACACATATGTGTTATGACCTAATAAAAAAAATCATATATTTCTCACGAGTTCAACCTTTTCTTTGGAAAAGTTGCACACACCTTTTAGCTGAATTTAATTATCCAAATAACAGCCAACTGTGTGTTTTTTAACAGGTAGTAACACATCATTTACTCAAATGTTACTCTCACACATGCATGAATACACAGGCTACAGTCAGTAAGAGGCAGGCAACCATATAAAGTGGTTAAGTCTGAAATCAATACTTCAGCAATGAGAGAGAGAGAGTTTTGCAGAGCTATTGAGGAAGCTTCAGTGATATCTGTTACATACACACACACACACACAAAACACAGAGCTGCTGGCAGCTTGTTTTCAGAGGGTCCTTTTTTCTCAGTGAGGATTAGACACAGCGAGAGTAGCGAACAGAATTCGCGCTGACCTACTTTGATTTTGAATTCTAATTCAGAGACTGAATCAGAGTGAGCTATGGGAGAGTAAAGAGGAGAAATAAAGATTAAATCCAGAGAGCATTACACAGCCATCTGCTCTGAACCTGCGGTGGGAAGGCCTTGGGACGGACAGATTAGCATTTGTAGACTTTGTCTCTGTCCCTTTCACCAGTTTTCATCAGAAACCAACCACTGTTAGCGAGAGCTCACTGATCATGCTGAGGGCGCAATGAGGGTAATTCTCCATCCTTCTTATTCAAGACAGTGTCTCACAGGAGTAAAAATTCAAACAAATGTAGCTCTATGCATCTCTAATAATCTAGTGAACACAGTCTGTCTCCTGAACGTGATGATACATTAGGAGACGTACAGGCCATACAATGGAGGGAGATGTTTTGACATTAATATCTGATTATGGAAAACATTGTGGGTCAAGAGTAAAGCACTTGTGTGGGAAGCCTAATCTTAAGAGGAGGTGTAAACTCTGCTCTGTCTGTCTCCTTTTCATGAGTGCAGTCTTAAGGGGGGGGGGGGGGGGGTCTCTGTCCAAATGGAGTAACCTTGCATCATTCCTCTCTACACACATCCCAGACTCTTCTTTCATCTTAATTTGTAAAGTTCGATCTCTGATTCAGGCTGGAGCCGTTTAAAGCTCATGGGGCATAGAGGATGAAACCCAAACCCACATGTAATGCTTAGACCAAAGGAGAATCTCCTTCCCGGTTGCCCAGTAATGATATCTATCTCTCTCGGATTTGCACATGAAAACAGTGGCATGAAATGATGAGGTCACCCTGTCGATACAAGGAAGATCCTAATGGGATTCACTTGAGAACTTGGAGGAGATCAGCTTTAGTAAATATTTAACGCATTTTTCGTAGTGGCGTTCAGAGGTGTGGGCAGGGTGTTAGGTACTTGTGGCTATGTCGCGTAGCCTTCAAATCATTCAGACCCCCATCCACGGTAAGTAAAACAAGGTGATGTTAATTTTACTCATTAATCTTCCACAGCTTCCGGGAATGATAAAAGTAATACAAATGGTGCATATTACCATGGTAAGACAAACGGTGTTTTCTCAAATAAATGGATTCCACCCATAGTTTGTTAGTAATTTCTAGTGGAACACTATCGATACACCTTTTTAAAGTGGCAGTGTGCAGTTTAAAATGGAACTCTAACAGCTAACTCTACAAACAAATGACCAAGGTCATAAACCAAAATCCACACACATAAACGTATATGAATACTTATCAAAAATAGCATCAATGACGATTTTGCTGTAAACAAAGTACTAAGCATAAAACTGTCAAAGCCTGGCACTTACACTGGTGACTTGCTGGAGTGCAGGAGAACAGGCAGCAGTAAGGTTTTTCAACAGTGATTAGAGTGTGTCATAAGTAGCTCTTGTTTAAGCCAGAGGAGAGAACAGAAGCACCAAACAAACTCAGAAGAGTCCCAACCCAAATGAGCCAAAATGGACTCAAACCAAAACAAACAGAAGGCCAAAAATCTCCAATCAAAATTAAATGCAAACAAAACCAAACTCAAATGAGCTCAGATTCAAATGGATTCAAGTGCAGCCAGACACAAATGTACTCAGAGCCAAACGAGTCCAAATTCAGTTATTTTCGAATGGACATGAAGACGAGTAGTTCATATGGTCTTAGGTGGAGCTAGAACAACATGTAAAATTGTTGTGAGGTTTAGGAACGCCAAATAGTTCAGTGGAACATTTCCCTCTTTGGCTAAGGGCTCAGTGGTCAGCTAAGGCTCCATGCATGAGGATAATGAGGGCTTTGTCCATCAACAAAGAGCTGAGAATTAAACCGTGCCAAAAAACTGAAATGACAGTTCTCCAGAATTAGCGTGTGTGTGTATGTGTGTGTATCTTTATATAGTCTCCTTGTTTTTTTTATTCAGATAAAATCCATAAAGCAAAGCTGATATGTATTATTTGAAGAGATCTGTATTAGGATGAAAATGTAACAAGATAGTCCACAAATAGGTTATTTCGCATTGCTCAGTGCAGACAATACGATCGTCGTTTAAAAGTCAGGCTGGGTGTGTGTGTGTTAAATGCTTTAGGGCAATCATATCAACCTTTACATTGAAGTGATACCCTATTAGAGCGCTGGACAAGCTGTGGACTTTGATATGGGTAAATACCTCCCTAATGTTGTATGGTAGCCCCTGCATGCTGTGTGGAAATGCAGGTGAACCCACTGACTGTTTACTAAGTGATACTACACTATGCTGTGTGTGTGTGAATCATGAAGAAGGAGCGTGGCTGTGCAGAGGCTGACATTCTGGGCAATGTTATGCCATTTGTGGCGTTTGTCAGAGTTGTAAATAGTGATCCCGTGCCTTACTCAGTGAATGGACCTTTTCTTTTCTCTCTGGAAAGACACATGATGAGTATATTGCATCATTGTACCCTGTCTCAGAGCCGCCATTCGAAAGATCTGCCTCGGCCCTGCACCCCCTCCATAAACCATGGAGGATGAAGAGGTCCACACAAAAGACTGGGGTCAGAGAGGTCAAGGGGGAGGCCAGGCAAAGGTCTCCACTGACCTGAGCCACAGACACAACAATAACGCTAGTCTGTGGCTCCACAACAGTCCCCTTGGCCCAAATATCACCCTCCACCCCTCCCTTTATCTGTCCTCACAATGGTCCCCTATGACTCTTCAGATTCCCGCCCAGACTGCCTGTTCTGTGTCAATGGCTCTGTTATGGCGCTGGAGAACAACTGCCCTTCATCCCCAGGGAATGCCTGGCACACAGAGAGGGAAACGAGAGGGCATATGAGACTGTGCAGTCAAGGATCGGCATGTGACCAGCAAAGAAAAACAACCAACACCCGCTCCTGGTGAAAAACAAGAAGAGAAACCAACACCCCCTATTGGTGAAAAGTAAGAGAAATGATCTTTCTAAAAAACATCCAGAACACACACACACACACATAGACACACACACACACCTCCAACTTGGTGCTCTTGCGACAACTTTTTTGCAATACTTGTGTTGTGCACTACAGTAATGGCTGACATGAGGAACTGAGGCACTTTCAGTTCCTCACCATTTCTTTTTACCATCAGAGGGAGAAATCAGAGACCAACACAAACTGTTCTTTCATGTTCCTACAAAACATAACAAGGGTAAAATCCCTTTTTAAAAAGCCAGGAAGTAAAAAAATATCCAAAGCACAACAGCTGCTCAGAAAAATTTTTTTACATATCAACACAACATCAATACAAGTAGATGAAACAAGGTAAGATTTTTTTTCCCCCCATGTCTGTGTCAATGCAAATCAGGCCCTGTCATGTGGGTGTTTTCAACGGGCCCCCATGTCTGATGCTATCTGCTGTGTTTGCATGTGATGCTGAAGGACATTAAACATAAAATGGCACCACTGGGGGATGAAAGCAGCATGAAGACCCATTTTTTGACGGTTTGTCTCACAAAAACAAACCAGCACACACATGTTCTAGCCCTCCATACACAAAAACACCGCCTCCATCCCATATCTTCTACCCCCATCATCACCCAAAAATATATTTTGGCCAAAGATAAAATTCTCCATAGGTGACGAAGAGTACAGGCAATGGAGTGAACGCAGGTTTCTACGGCAGTTCACATTTACTGCACTCCATTTTCAAAAGCAAATGGCTGCGTTTTCTCTGATACATTTCTCCAGACACCTTCGTTACTGACTACAATATTAAATCAGCGGAAAACAACAAATGTGCAAATACGCACAGTATTTCATTCAGTGAATCATTCAGCTAAATTATGTTCTCCCATAGAGTAGATTAGTGTTCTCAAGGTTACCATGGTTATGACCAGCTCACGCTGCATGGGTGGCAGGAGTATATTCTAATACCACCTCATTTCAGTCCTGCTCACTATTGGTGTCTGGTTTAGATGATTATATTAGCATATATATTTAGCAGTTTGGACGCTGCTAGCCGTTCATGTAAAGTCATTGAAGTAATAAAAAAATCAACTCCCAACATCTATCCTGTAAGACAGACTCCTTTTTTATTGTGTATAAAACATATAAAACAACATTAAAGGTCCTACTGCTTTTTCACTCTCTATGTCATTTATTTTTGATATTTAGGTACATGTAACATCAGAAGCTTTAAAACTTGTACTTGGGTGTTTTTACATGGATCGCTTTAACATTTATTTGTGTCATTTTCTAGAGAGGCATCTTTACTTTTATTCATATACTGAGCTCTTCACCGTCATCCCGATGGCTGCTGCGGCTTCGTGTCTTCCTGCGCTGCTACAGCTGTGCCGTCCACCCCAACTGAGCCCCATGCTGTTTTGTCATTCTTCATTCTGCCTACTAGTTGTGCTTTCATTTTATTATCACCGTGTTTTTTTGTAAGTTGCCCTCTGGGCTGGCACCTACTGCACGCCTGGCTGGCCTAGAAGGGGTCTCCTCTCTTTGTGGTCCTTCTCAAGATTTCTCCTATTTTTCCCTAACGTCTGGGTTTTTTTGAGGAGTTTTTTCTTGCTCGCTATGAGGATCAAGTCAGGGGGTGCCACCCTGCTCTGTTTTGTTGTAATCCTGTGGGCATGTAAACAGTGATCTTGGGCTCTAAATAAACTTAAACTTAAACTTTATAAAACACTGGCTACACCAGTGTCCACCACCACCACTCAGCCCAATGAATCTGAATCCTGAGTGACCAAAACAGCTATGACGGCCCAGAACAAGAGAGCTAACAAGCATAAACAGGCATCACTGAGAGTGAGTAGGCGGCTGGTACATTTGATTAGATCTCACTGGAATATCCAAATGCACATGTTTGTGCTTGTTCCTGAGATCTGAGAATGAGTGAGGGCACACACACACACACACACACACACACACACACACACACAAATATGCAGCCAAAACAACTGAGTGATGTCACCATCAAAAACTCTAAATACCCTCCGTCCAGCGCTATTTTTCTAACTTACCATCCTGTTATTAGTGAGACTTCTAATTAAGGAGTATGAAGCTGGTTTTTAATGGGGGTGTGGTTTTTAATTACAGGACTGTTTGGGATTGATTTCTGTGGCATTCAACCTGTGGTGCAAGGGTAACAGGGATAAAGTGAACAAAGTCCATTACAACCAGCTCTCTCTCTCTCTCCCTCCATCTCATTCTGTTGTTGTCCCCTAGCTTACACAATCCATCACAGGGAAACATTAGCACAATTTATACATACTTCAGTGGAGCTGGATATAAACAATGTTTACATTAATTGAACATGCAATTGAAAAAACATATGATAAATTGAAAAAACATATGATAAATTGATTTAAAAAAATTGAAACGTTATGCTTTCATCTCTGTGTCTTAACTCATACATGTCTCTGTCCAAGAATCTCTCCTACTGTTAAAAGATAACACTTTTAATCATTAACATTAGCCAAACATGCACCACTTTGGATCAGATGCTGCTCATATATCTGCAATGGGAGGTCATGTGGCTGTGGTCTGGGATATCTGATCTGAGGTCAGTGGGACAGAGTACCTCATTCATACCCTTGTGAGTGACACTTCTCTGTGAGATTCACTTTGACAGTCCTGACACAGGAGCAGATCTCCATACCACTGACGCAGCAGTCAACACTGTTCCATAATTTTGGTTTCAAAGTAGTTTCCATAGCTCCCAAGATAATAAATCAAATAGTTTGTCCATCGCATTCAAATGGACAAGATTTATATCTAAAACTTTCCTGTAACACGTACAGACTGTGAAAAATGCATAATAATTACTTCTGGCTGTTCGTTTTGTAAAATGATGAAATGGAAGCTCTGAAATCCTCATCTTGGAACTAAATTATTTATCTTACTTCCAGTTTATCCTGGATGAACTGGGTTTACTATGCTTCTGTGGAGTGTGTGTGTGTGTGTGTGTGTGTGTGTGTGTGTGTGTGTGTGTGTGTGTGTGTCTGCATGTGTGGGTGTCTGTGAGTGGGGTAGGTGGAGGAAAGTTGTGATTCTGCGTGCTTTATGCTGCGCTAACATTTACACAAGATCATAAGATCAAACTCATGTGATGTTGTTTATAACTGGCTCCACTGCATCTTGCACATGCACAGCACAGAGCGTTTCTTCTGTTTTCTGACTGTTGCCCAATACCCATAAGCAGCATTGGCTTCCTGGCCCAGTGTTTACCTTTTCCTCAACATGCCCAGGCAGAAATCAACACTGCTTCAGTCAAACTCAGTGCCACTGAGTGATGAAGTTATGATTTATATTTAAATTTTTGAAAGCAACTATAGCACCTGTTTTGTCTTGATTATGCCAGTACACACAAACAGGTATATATAAACATAGTTTCAGGAACGAAAAAGAGGGAACTAATTTTGTTATGATCTCTACATTAACACTCAGCCATCACCCTCCCCCTCCTCTCTTGTATCCAAACATCAGGCCATATGCTCAGGACTACCATAAGTCCAGTATGTATACGTTTTGGTGACTCTATCAGTAAACTACACTAAACATAGCCTCACATCCCCCTGTGTCTGCTCCAGGAAAACGCCTTTTTCCCCAAAGAATTTTCAATGACTGATGAACCGATGAAAACAGATCCTCTTCTTGCCCTAGGGATACATGACAGAATGCATGTAGAGGTTTGCATATATCTGAATAGTGAGAACCTGAAAGCGCAGACACATTCTACTCACTGTTCATTGGCTGCCTTGAGGGATATGATTTTGTTTTTTTTCACTGTGGCCTACTGAGGCCAGTTGTACCTTGTTTTGCTATTCAGAGGAACGTTTGTATGAATCCACTGAGGGCAGAGCAAAAAGAGCCCCTGAGTCCTCACAAGCAGTAGTGAGAGACTGAAGAGATATTAAGCCAACAACACAGCATAGCCATAACATCAGTTTCAAAGAGCAGCATAAAAAACAAATCCTCATATGATTGATAGTAGTAAAAGAATAATAAGCAAAGGAAAGTGTGTGAATGCCTCCAGTTAGCTGACGTGAATTGTGGACCAAAGGAAATTGGATACAGCTCAGTCAGGCAATTGCGTCTATGGAAAACAAATGGGAAATTGGTGCGTGTAGGAGAGCAAAAGAGAAAGAGAGTGACAAAGAGGGAGACTTTTCTCTCTCATTATTGCTAATGATGACTCCACCTCAGGGTAAAAACTGGTTGGGGCAGATACTGGGTTACACTGAGCCACAAGAAAAGGTGTTTATGTGTCTGTGTTACTTTTAGGTTGAGTAGAGCAGAGCAAGAGTAGAGCAAGTAAATAGGCTTCTATTCAGTGTACAGCAGTTTTGATATATAAAATATTAAAACTGTCAATCTAAAATGCTGATATGGTTTATTAAGGCTGAAATGGGTTCAAGAGACACAGCTTTTTCAATATTAAGGAGGGAAATGTACTGCTGTAAGTTATATGTGCATTAAGCCATTTTGGTACATTGAGCCATATATACTGATAAGGGGCCCCTCTAATGGTCATTTGACTCCTAATTTTATAGGTCAGAGCCGAGTTGAGAGGTCAACAAACATATGAAAGGAAGCTCAGCAGATCCTTGCTGAAAGTTAACAGTGGCTGTGTGGGTTTTTTTTTTAATGTAGCTGGTTTCATGCAGATACTGTTGGGACCTTTAGAGAAAAAATGCAGCTTCCAAAGTGAATTCGTCGAACAGTTGAGGAGTTACAATTTTTTTCCCTTTTTTTTAATCCTCCCATTATGGCGCCACCTATTTGTGAAGGTCTGCCAGATTTTGACCTGATTTTGAGGATCAGACAAACTGTAAATGAGTTGCAGATGTTTTTGTCTGAAAGGCCACGCCCACAACATTTGGTTGCCATGTGTTGCCCATATTGTTTTGAAAAGTTAGTATTCTCTTTTTTAAAATACGAGATTCTTATAAATCTAATTTGGTCACATTCAGCCTAGGACTAGTTTGCTAAAGTAGGTTTTACCAAAAAAATTTTAAAAAATGAAAACAGCAGAAAATCTAACATGGCAGAAATAAACTGAAGTGTGGGAGTCAACTCAAGCCATGGAATCCGAGAAAAAAATGATGACTTGGTGGTATGACACTTGGTTTATGAACGATAGTCTAAAATCTAAATGTCTGCATCACAGCAACATCATCAGGCAAATTAAAGGAAACGGCATAGCCTAATTAGTTGGGGGACATGGGATGAAGGTCTGCAGATCTACAACCTATGTTTTTCTCTACCCCCCCCCCCCCCCCCCCCCTCACATTTATTTTTAGCCAATGAAAATAATAATTTACAAGAAAAAAATGAACAGAACGCTGAACAGGCTCCTGCCAACTTTGCCGTTTGGGTCCCAAATGAAACCAACCAAAACAAACCAAAGACTACATTCACTGCTGGGCCAACTGACTGGCCTAAGAGTGAGAAAGTGCATTTTGTGTCCCTCCACACCAGAATGTCAGAAAGATGAACAGAGCCTTATTCCCTGTGCTGAAGACCCACAACTGGGTCAGGCACAGTTCTAACAGAACAAACACGGCGAATGCCCGTTTTCAATGGCAGAGCAATTTCAGCAACCGCATCAGACAAACCAGGCACACTTTCCATAGCAAAACAAAGGGTTCTCAACCTCCAGTGTGTAAAACGTAAACACAGCAGTCTCTGATCCCTATCATGTCTGTTGACTCTGAAATTGTGGGGAATTTTTTCTCAGAACTAGCTTTACCTGATAATCAAGAGGAAGAGGTGGAAAGACAACAACATGATATTTGATGCTGGTTTCTCAATCCGGCTGAGTTTTCATATTTCATATTGTGCATTTGGGCTTTTGTTGTGAGGAGCTTGTGTCTATATGCATGTTTATGTTTATCGTACATTAGACTGCAGCAACAGAGATGTGCGTTTCTTGCAGTAGCACACAGAGCACTGTGGGAAGGATGAGATGTATAAGGTAAGGGTGGGAGGTTTGACTCTGTGTGTGTCATTGATGGGAAATGTTATGCAAATGGGTGTTTGTGAGTGATAGCGGAAAGTAAAGGACAGAGAGGTCTTTGTGTGTGTGTGTGTGTGTGTGTGTGTGTGTGTGTGTGAGAGAGCAGTGAATGTCAGAGGCACAAACAGAGGGATGTTTGTGTGTCGTGATCCGAGGCCCTGTGGAGAGGAGGAAATGAGGTGTGAGTGTTGCCTGATCTGTCGTGGGTAGCTTGGTGATGCCTGGTGGGGGTCCAGGCTGTTGCTGACATGATAAATCTATTTACAGTTCTGATGACAATTACAGGGTGTGTTGGATGGCAATGAATGTGTGTTTGCACATGTGTGTCAGAAATGAGCGTACCATGACGTCCAGTGGCACCCCAGTATCCAGCTGGAGTGAGTTTGATATACACTGAGGCACACTGGCCAGTTCAAGCAGCAGCCTCTGCTCAGGTAATTGCCCCTACATATGTGATTCACACAGTCTGAAGTAACCAAAGGTAAAGCCACCATTCCCAAAAACCTGGTTTATTTTTGGTTCAAAAAGGCACAATGACGCCATGCTGTTTAGGGACGTCAGAGAGAGACAATCGACCCAACGGGCTGTTCAGTAAAAGGACAAAGAAACAAGAGAGCGTTCTCTGGTCTCTCTCTGGTGACTTACACAGCAGGCATCGGAGAGTTCTGTTTTCCTCCCCATGTCTTCTAGAAAAATCTTTAGAAGCTGAGCTGCGGACCACACTCTAAAAAAAAAGATGGATTCAGAGCTGTACACAGTCATATGTTGAATCTCTGGTCTCAAAGTGACAATGAGCTCAAGAAAGTGGAGACTGAGGCTACAGTGAATGAAAGGAATGGTAAAGACAGAGTGAATGAAAGGAATGGTAAAGACAGAGTGAATGAAAGGAATGGTAAAGACAGAGTGAATGAGACTGATGGTAAAGACAGAGTGAATGAGACTGATGGTAAAGACAGAGTGAATGAGACTGATGGTAAAGACAGAGTGAATGAGACTGATGGTGGCCAGTAGCAGCACAGCCTGAGCTCTGTCAGCATTACTGCTTCTGTTACACCTCATTTATAATAGGACAAAGAATACGCTCCAAAAAGAATAACCACAACAATGACAGATCAGCTACAGAGCCCATATCAAACCAGCATGTTTGATTTCACACAATAACAAGCAAAAAAAAAAAAAAAACATTAAACCTAATAAGCGTTTTCGGGAAAAGTCTGACAATTCCTGTGAGTGTTTATAAAATAGAGGTAAGTTGTGTAATAGCACTGTGTAAGAGAGTGACTCCACAGGATACGTGTGTGTTTGCAAGTGGTTCTGCATCAGCAACATTTCATAAACTCAGACCCAAACAGGAACAGTAGACCCAACACTGCAGTGTTCAAACATGCACATCTGAGAAACTTAATACCAGCCAACGTTACGTGAGACACACACCTCAGCCAAGCCTTGGGATAAATCTAGTCCAGATTCAAACACTTTTCAGGATAAGAGCCAAAGCTCAAGCCTCCATTTATCCAGGCTACATATAGAGCATCTAACAGTCAGGGGTGTCAGGAAACAGGAGCAGCGAATGGGTCGCTAATGGGGATGCATACTGTAAAGCAAAAGGTTTGATGGTTCAACAGCAAGCAACAAAAAGCTTTATGAGCACAGGGTGTAGAAGAAACACACACAGGCACTCGCATGCACACGCACACGCACACGCACACGAACACACGCAGACACACGCCGTTACAGGTGGAGAGAGGCAGTGTAATTTGTTTGATATAAAACATTGCAGGGAGTCATGTATGGTTTAACTACTGACAATACACACAGTACTAACAGCTGCACTGCCAGTTCTCCATGGGGATATTATGCTAAAAGTTCACTCTAAATCTGTCCCTCTAAATCTGTTCCTCAATATAAATAAGAACATGATATCAGTTCAAATATGACTCAAATGGGTCAGTAGGCTTAAAGAAAATACCAGGAGGCAGATAGCAATTATGTGGTGAAAATAAACCACAAAACAGGGGGGACAGAGAGAAGGAAGCAGAGAGAGAAGGAGAGAGGGATGAAAAAGAAGAGCATTTACTGCATGGCTCAGTGTAACACTACTCTGCACACTCTCTCAGGGAAAAGACGAAACACCGTCTTTTATAACCCAGATTCTTCCCAAAGGAAACCATTCCAAAGCATCCTTTTCCAGTAAGCTATAATTATCCCGGCACTGCAGCAAATTACCATTGAAGAGAGAGACAGAGAGCCGGGGGTGGGGGGGGGGGGGGAACCAATAGCTGAGGAAATGACACTCTACATATGGAGCATGTAATGGCACAGAGGGGATTCTGATTACAGACCACAGGCTGGCAAAGTCACTCAGACTGAACTTCCATCTTCATCATGCTACATGCCAAGAACATACAGTAGAAAAAGTCACGACTGCCGAGGAACTCCCTCTGAGATGGTTCTGTTCTCTTGATCCTGTGAAGAAGAAAAGCTAACTTTTTGAGATGATCACCACAGATTGTCAGTACTACGTCTGATGTTTGCTCGCTCTGAAGTTTGCTATTTCATGACAGAGCAGAATTTATGTTAAGTGTAGAAGTGTAGTTCACACATTATTAATAGTGACTGATCCTTCAGATGAACCTTTTGTTCCCAACGGAGACTAAGAGTCTACACAGGAGAGATTAAAGACTCACTCACTTACTCTCTCCCTGTCAGCTCTGCTTTTATATTTGACTACATTCAGAGGCATATGCATATCCAGCCAACCCCACTGCTGCCACTACTATCACTCTCTATGAATACACATGTCCACGATGAACTACAGTAACCCCTTGTCCATCTACAGGATCTAGGTGAAACTAGATGTCCATCGTTGGGTGGAAAGAAATCTCTAATTCAGTAAGGATTAACTGGCATGACAAGACATTGACAGATTTTACAGAATAGGAGAGAACAAAGCATATATACATAAACATATACATCAACATGAAAAGACCCTTGCCAAACAGTGCTCTGCCAAACCTTGACGATGATGGAGCATAAACATGTTGGTGTTGCAGAAAAGAGCAGACAGATCCAATAAGATTAAAGAAACTCCAGACTGCTGGGCCCCCAAATGTGCTGAGGTTGAGGGAGGTCTTCAGAGATATAGGTAACGGTAGAGGCTTAACCAAAACACTCTCCTTGTCTGGGATGGAGGGTGTGGGGTGTGCTGTCTGCAGAGAACTATACAGGCAGCCAAGGAAGGGGGTAGTGACAGGTCAAACTCACACACCTGGGCCTTTCTGCAGTAATGTAAACACAGCATTACGCACAGGAGAGCTTTTGTATGTAACCCCCCCCCCCCCCGAACCCTCCAGAAAAGAAAAAAACATATGAACACCGTAGCCCACACTAAAAACAGACGGCCAGCCTATAGCTGGGTTTGAACATAACCAGTTATGTTCAGTTCATTTACAACTCCTCTTGAAGCTGTAATTCCTCATCTGTGTGCATGATTATTGTCCCATGCATTGCTCTCACGCACTACCACGCTTCAAAAGAGCTGAAGCCACAAACGTTTTTTTCTTTTTCTTTTTCAGAGCAAGTGGGGATGTCCACTGTTTTTTCATTCTTTCTTTTTCTCTGAGGTTCTCGGTGAGCTCACCGTATCTGGTTTCTACGGAAAAGAGCCAGGTTTCCCCCACACCAATGACCACCACAACAACATACTGAAGTTTTCAGTGGTCAGTTCCTCATTCAGTTGTTGTTCTATGTAATAGTTTTCTCCACTGCCACTGATGACCAGACTCCTAGTCTCTTATGAAATAATCAGAAGGAGCTAAAGTCATTAGGTTTATTTCAAAGAGATTTTGTGTCATCCAGTCATGAGGTAGTTATTAACTTCGTCCTCACCTCTTTAACAGACATGGAAAAGGGATGGGTGGAACACAGACGGAAAACGAATAGACAATAGAGAGGCAAGACCCCACAGCAGGAGGAAGAGTATTCACAGAGACTACATTTAGCGGCTTTGTGTTATGAATACTCCATTCAGCTACACCATTCCACAGATAAACAGCTTCCTGGAATTATAGGCTAGTTCGGCTCAAACTCACAGAGCCTTGTGAGTGAGGTAATGCGGTCACGCTATTCTAATCACCCTGTCTCTTTCAGTGGTTGGTACTATCTGTCTCCTAGGACTGTACATGAAATTTCCCACTAGTGTAAAGGCATAACCTGAGAGAGCAAAAGCAAGAGAGAGAGAGACAGAGAGAACTTGAGAGAAAGAGAGAGAGAGAGAGAGAGAGAGAGAGAGAGAGAAGGAGAGAGAGAGGGAGAAAGAGAGAACTTGAGAGAGAGAGAGACAGAGCGCATTCGCATGGCTCTGAGCAATGCCACTGGCAGAGGTGAGAGATGCAGTATAACTATAAGTCTAAACTGTTCTGACTGACCCTGACTGAATACAAGAGATCTCCGAGCCACTTTAGTCCCCCTAAAACCTTAGCTCCCAGCCCTGACTCTACTCCAGCTTAACCACCCCACCTTTAAGTTGTACTATACAATATCAGCAGAATGATTGTCGGGTACCATGCAGCTATAGCATTGTGTGTGCTTGAGAGAGAGAAACCTTGGTACATCAAGAGACCATATAACCATGACTTCATTTAGCCCTGAAAGTTCACCAAAACAAACTCACAGATGTCACGAGTGATGTCATAAAAGTTTGAGCAACAGCTTTTGCTCTCTGCAACATCAAAAAAGGGAATCAAAATTGCTTACGAGACTTTTCTTTCAGCCAAGTTAATCACCTCAACAATTTACCCAGTAATCCCAAGTACATTTCACATTTTATAAAACACAAGTGACAATAAAACAGGAATGTTAAACATGCAAACATCAGTGAATTCTTACACCAGTCCTCCCACAGATACTGACAAACACCCTCTGGGTCTCCCATATTCTATCACAACTCTCAAGCTTGGGTAAATGTGCTTGTGTGTGTGTGTGTGTGTGTGCACATACACTCAACTATGCCAAAAAACACAAAGGAATGATGGCTCCTTAACTTGTCTCACTCCAGCAGGGACACAGTGTGGCAAAGTTTTGAAGAATCTACAGTGAAAAACACCTCTGAATCACAATTCACAGCTCAAAATTTCTCTGGTAATGTTGTATACAACCTGAATGACAAACCCTCTGGTGAAATCTGAAGTTGCGGAGGAGGGAGGGAATTTCTGGTATGTTTCATGAAAACTCCATGTTGTTGTAGCAGGACAGCTGAACAAGGAAGTTACAGGGTTCCTTACTGATTCAGGTTAAGTCAGTATATTGTCCCCAGTTTGTAGATGTGAAACAAAGTCTCCATCTCAAGAGTCTGTTGCAGAAGGACTATGGTACATTTACCAGGAAGACCACGATGCTATGGGGAAATCTAAAGGTCATAGTTTCTGAAAAATCCCACATCTGTGCCAGTTGTGAACCTCATACACACATGCACAACACTGCTCTACAGAGCCTGCACTTATTATAAAGAGGACAGAGAAGATAGAGGGCTTTTACCATTATTTTTCGGATGTGAGCGGGAATGCTCTCATGCATTATTTTTCATCTCTGTCAACATTTACAAAATATCAGAACATGCTGCAGTAAAAGAACAGGCACACACACACACATACACACACACACACACACAATGCTAAAAAGCTATAGCCCATTAGGCTACACACAGCTGACTAGTTTTCACATCAAGATGCTGTGTCACAAAATTTAAGAGCATTTGCACCGCCATGTAAACACACGAGCACATATTTACATAAATTATATATAATCATGCGTTGCTTAACGCCCACGATACGTTCTGTGAAATGTGATGTGATGTTAGTAAGGAGGGAAAGTTCACAGTAAAGTAAAAATTACAGTAGAGCACAGACATTAGCCAGTAACATAGGCGTTTATTATGACTATCAAGACATGTGTTATAGGTTATAATATTTACTGTGCCATTATACGCCTTGCAGCGCAATCGCTTCGTATACAAGAGACATGAGATACACATATTGCGTGAAGCTGTTGCGTTCGCTACGTCCGGTTATGTCCGTTACGTCCCGTTGCCTGATCGGGATTTCTGAAGTCTGCTAGAACCTAATGGGACCACGGACGTTATGCGGCGTATGACTGTAGATGACAAATACACATATCATTACATTACGTACAACGGATGCAGAGCTCTGGGATGGAAATGGCGTCGCTTATCGCTGTGCTCACTTTCATGTCTTTCATGCCTTTCCTGTGTGTGTAGTTGGTAAATCTCCATCTGGCGTATGTCGCCATCTGGCGTTGATATCTGAGTACTGTCGACAAAATTGCCTTGAGCTTTGAAGTTGCTTGACGTGAAGAGAGCTCGATTTAATCATCTCTTGACAGTTTCAAGTTTCAAGTTTATTTAGAGCCCAATATCACTGTTTACAGTCTCAAAGGGCTTTACAGGCCACAACAGTCAAAATCAAAACAGGACGGCACCCCCTGACTTAATCCTCATGACGGGCAAGAAAAAAACTCCCCAAAAACCCAAAAGGGAAATGGGAAAATGGGAGTACCCTACCCTTCAGTTTAGAAGCTGTAACGGAAGACATGATATCGTGATAACCGCTATATCGTGATAACTGCTATTCAGAGGAACACCACAGAGGTGCTCTATTACGAGTACTGAATCTGTAAAACATTAGGCTCATCAAGGAAAAAAAAAAAAAAAAAAAAAAAAAAACCCGATCATTTACTAGTACAGATATTACGTTTTCCGTACGTGGGGCGTGGTCCGAAAGTTGCATGATTAATTTCTCTATTACTTCCGCTTATTAGATTTTAGAAAATTACTTAGATTCAGGTAAATGTCGAATAACAATAAAATGTCACACAAAAGATATGTAAAATTCATGCATGCAGTTATGCATCTTTAATCTGATATGCGAGATGTGCGTCTGTGACTTAAGTGGGTTTAAAATGACTTTAGTCGGTTTATAAACCTCTCAAAGTGGTTTTAGTGTGGACATCGCATCTTAAACACACCATGAACAACACAAAAGACAATCACAAGATTTAATCAGAAACAGTACTTCACAAACAACAGGGGGGGAAATGAATACATCCGACATACATCGCTTTGGCCGTTTCTGTATCACATGGCTTTACATTTAACACAGTATACATGAGGGGACTTTTTGTACACACTGATCTACCATTCACTGTCTACTGAGACTGAACTCAAGTACAGTGGACGACCAAGGCACTTCATTAGTTCTTGTAGAAGGATGAAATGAAAGGGAATTTTAAGTAGTACAAAGATGAACTTGTGTGCAGTTGTTTGCATCTCCGATCAAAGATGTATATTTGCGTACATCAATTTAACTTATATATTACTCGATTTTTGTGTAACAGAATCAAACATCGTTATTGAATTTAAGTAATTTCAAGTAATTAAGTAGTAACGAGGAGTCATTAATGCCATTTCAGACCGAGCACGACACAAGAAAAAACACAGCATCTTTATCAGTAAATGAGAATGTTAAAAATTAGGCTACGTATCCCACTTTAGGTAGCTGATTAAAACTTAATACGGCGCCTGAACTCTCCAAAGTGTTGCTCTGAAGACAAGTTATCACAAGAAGACCTCTTCAATAACAACTATTAACATTTTCGTAAACTGAGGGCAAGAATTCTGACAAGAATTCTGATTAGAATTCTCTTCCTAACAACACAAGAACGTATGTAGCAAAGCTCTCTGCTTCATTTTAAATTTCACCGTTTATCTCAAGATTCCTTGAAAAGAACAATAAATGGTCAAAATCAAACTCACTTTGACAGAAAAATCTGCATAGACATGTTAGGCAGGCTCACAAAAACCACATAGGCCAACAGTTACAGTGAACTGCTGCGTTAACATGGCTTTTGCATATCAAACTATGTCCTTGTATTTTTGGGCACACAAAGCTCTGCCCTGTTGCGCTAAGCATGCGATAAACTTGCACAATAATGCTCTGAGAGAAGCGAGCAAAACACTTTCCAGCTCACTTGGTATCAACATAAATACTCTGGTGCTGCATCAGCCAAACAGTACAACACTAATTATTAACCAAGCCTGACAGAGTTTAGAGCCGAGTGCTAAATACAAACTTGTATTCACATCCTATACAGACCCTGGAGACTGTATGATTAAAGATCTATCTGATAAAGTGCCACAGTAATAACAACCAAAGTTCTACCCCTACAGAGCTCCCACCTGAAACATTATATTGTAAAACACTGTCATATTGTGTATAAACATCATTGCTTTCTTGGGAAATATAATGGCCATCTAAACTGAGACAAACTGACAAACTGAGACTCCAGTTTCTCAAGATATATCACATAAAGACAAGTGATTTGGACAACAGCTCCCCACGGAGAGTTTCAGCATAATAAATAATAAAAAGAGGTCAAGACAATTTACAAACGAGGGCTTCAAATGAAAAGGAGAGCATGGAGAAGCTTCAAAAACTCTGGAAAAGTAGTCATGAAGGATAAGAGTACAGTGAAAACACTACAAACTGTCTTCAGAATCTGAAAATAATCATTTCAAGTAAGAAATGGGGCCTTTGTGGTTCAGTTAAAAAAAAAATTCTTTGTCTTACATTGCATCTTGTGGTGTTAAGAGGACATCCTAAATGGAAAGATGTGTGAGAATGTTATACTGAAGGTATTAGTTTCCTCTGTCTGAGCTTACACTTCTTTAAGAATAATTCTTTTTAACTAATCTGTCGTCAACAACCCCCACATCCAAAAAAGGAGAGACATTCATTTCTATTGTATGGAACATACATTCAGTCCATTGATTGTACATTATCAGTAACTTTCAACTACTGCCGACCCTCTCTCCTAAAAATCACACAGATATATACATATTTTCACAAGCACTTAACAAAAATGACTGACACATCCACAAAAATTTCACTAAGGACAAACAAACACTTAGCTGAGAAAACAAAAGACACTCATGTAGAAATTCACTCTAAAATTCATTAAATTAATTTGGTATTATTAGTGTGTTCATAATAAATCATTCCTCCCTCTTGGGCATTTTTAAATATTAGAAAATTTTTCACAGTGATCTTGGTGCTCATGGCTAACAAACTGCAGTAAGAATCACCCAATGAACTTCATGTCCCTATTCCAAAAAATGCTCAAATTAAAAACACACAGGACAGAAAAAAAAACAAGAACAAAACACTTCAACACTGAAACATCATAGTAACGGCAGGCAAGTATGAGACAAATCTAATTTAAGTATAAAGCATCTCTGAGTTTGGACCATTTTGTCACCTTCTGCACCTCCCCCAAATCATATCCAATCACAGGTCGGAACTCAGCAGACTGTCAAACCAAAGGACCAATCAGTAAGATTTTCATTGACAAACGCAGAATTACATCCGTTCTCCAAAATGGAGCAAAAAGTGCAAAGGATTAAAGCACTTGAAGACCTCTGCATACCAAGTCCTTACTTTTGTATATGCTACTCAGGCAGGTGAAGGCACAAGTGGGACTTGATATGTTCACTTGATAAGCAATTTAACACTTTCTTTTTTTTTTTTTTTAGTTTAGTTTAATTTTGTTACTATTGGCCAATGGAACATAAAAACTATAAACATTTTTTTTTGGGGGGGGGGGGTTGTTCCCTTTTCGAACATAAATATAAATATGTTCAAAATTTAAATATTTCTGACACAAAAAAACAAAAAATACATAATCTAAAAATACATTATTATCTGAAGGCTGTATTGCCCACTGCCAAATCTCTCCATGCATTGCATAGTAGCTATGTTTTTACAGGTGACAGAGTAAAGGCACTGGCATTCATAAAACTTTTCAATACAAAAGCAAGAGGTTTTGGGTCAAAAAGGAACAGCCAGCTGTCACACTCTGTATGATGTATGTCTGGTGGAATGCAAACTTATACAAAGACACAATATGTTATGGACTTTCAGTAAAACACTATGCTAGACTATGCCTACAAAGAGCGATGATACATCAACAGATCTTCACCATAGCCTTACTGATTGGACCTTGAAGAGAGTTTGACAAAGTGTCGGGTAAAGTCAGCAGAGTTAAGGGGCAAAAGAACTTGAGAATAGGTGAAAGAGGTCTTAATTCACTCCCGTCTCTTTGGGATGCAGCCTTCCATCTCCAGGACCTCAGGCCAACCTTCGTACTTGTTGGTCTCAGCATTGTTTTTGATGTGCTGCAGAGAGTAAAATAAATATAAAAAAAACAGGTTTATCTACGATTTCTTTCATAACACCATAATACCACTACAGTATTTGTCCTTTGAAAGCATCTCCGTTTAAACAGTGCTTGTTACTGGTTATTACGATATGTAGGTATTTCCTTCTCTCTTTTAGCATTAATAAGGGAATGATTTATCAGGACCACCCCATGCAAGGTTTTTGAGGTATTTCTGTGCTCTGGTAATCGACAGTGTTTACAATAGTAATAAGGAATGGGGGAAGTGTCATTCTGGTTTAACTAATTTGACAGGATTATAGACAGGTGGCAAGGTGACAACTATGTTTAAAAAGACGGGAGAGGTGTGCTTACCTGCTCAAAAGGGCTCTTGGTTTTTATGCCTTTTCCTCCGACAAAGATCCAGTTGTCACGGAAACCCAGTGAGCTGATACTAGAGCTACCCAGTTCCGAGATCATTTTCCTTGCCTCATCGTTGAGCCTGTGAATCAGCCAATCAGCCAATCAACCAACCAAAGTCGATGCCCAGCCAAAGAACAAACCAATAAACTCACTGATGGGCATGATTGAGATTACAGTTTCCAACAAACCCTTTGTGAACAACCACTAAACCATGTTATTAATGACAATGTAAAATCTGTGGGCCTCTGTCCTTGAAGTTCTCTCTATGCAATGATATTCATAGTAAATTTAAAATATTTATGCTAACTTGGGAAAGAAAATTCTACGAAATTTTTCACTTTTTGTAAAAAATACTTTTTTTAACTAAAATAAAAAAAGAAAGAAAGGATGAAAATATTTTATCGTAGTATCACATTTCAGAGTGGATGAGAAAACACTGATGGATCTTATCAGCTGTACTATGAATACTGTGTACTCCACTCTCTGAGCTTCTCCCCGCCTTTCGCCCTATGAGCAAGGGGATAGGCTCCAGCACCCCCCGTGACCCTAACTAGGATAAGTGGCTTAGATAATGAGTGAGCGAGTGAGTGTATGTGTGTGTGTGTCATATGGGCCTTAAATAAACAGATTTAAGACAAAGATGTATTCTGACTGTTTTCATCATGGTAAGAGTGGTCATAAGTGCAACAATGCTACGGAAGTAATGTTTACTCAGAAATCCTGTCTGGCATAAAAATGGTAATTGGTAGGTACAAATGACTGTTTCACACAGACTCATAATAAATAAGGGATAAAAACCTTTAAAATCTTTACTGTTAAATCTTCACCTGGGCATGAAGTTGCATTAATTCAACATATTTCAGGACATAATCTATTAAAATGAAACTGAATAAAGCCAGGAAACACCCCAGACTCATACAGAACTTTTCTTAAGCTGTTGACCATCACTGCACAGGGTCAAGACTGATGAAAACATGTGGAGAACAATGCGTTGGCTCTTACTTTGAGGCTGAGTCGTCAAAAGTGGCCATCATGACGACTGTGCCATCCTCTATAGTCTTAAGGAAACTGATCAGCGTGTTGACATCTGAAATGTGGTTTTATGATTTAGCCATCTGAACACACGAGTGTTTAAAAAATCTCACTGAGGATATTTATTTGCATGAAGTAAAAGTTCACCTCCTGCCCACATGTCAAAGGAATCTGTCTTAAGGAGCTCGCCAGTCTTTCCTGTAGGAAAACACAGATACACATACATTAGAAATTCTTTGAGTTAATAAAACCATTTAATTTTTTAAAGGCCATGTTATTCATATAGGTTATAGGTATCGCCTTCAAAAGAATTTATTATAATAATAGTGCCAGACTCAAAGCTGTTTGTCAATTATTCATAATAGAGTTGAACTACACACTTAGTTTCAGCGAATGCTGTACTGTAATATGAAAAGAGCTGTACCATTAACCAAGGCTATGTTTATCCCCCGTCCCACATTGTTCTTCACTGCACTCATTAAGCTGTGGACAGAAACAGGATACAGGCACTCAGGTCAGCACAATGCAAAACAACAGAACTCTTCTACTGCCTGTAAGGAGACACTCCCTGACCTGTACACAAAGTATCTCACTCTCACACCTCACATTAAATAAGCTCCCCATTATGACTACCTCTCTGGGAGAAATACTTTTGTTTGCTTACGACTGCTATAGGGTCCAGTGTTCTGTGGGACACACTAGGAAGTAGACATTTAGCTAAAAGTTCATCCACTAACTAGGAAAGCTTACTTTGAAGTAAATCCCCGAGGCCCTTTTAAAAGCTACCAATGGGAACAAAGGAGAATAGAACTCTGTGTTGTGTGTGTTTGTCAGATAAATATATGAGGTTATTAAATAAATGTGTAACAGTGGCAGCTGGTGAGCTGGAAACAGAGGAGGAACAAACCTCTCCTTTAAATCTATCATTAATTTCGACCTGTTCCTGTTAATCCGCTTTGATAAACAATAAAACTAACGATTCACAGAATAATTAACACCAATCACATAAACAGAGTAAATGATTACCACTGTCATTTTGTTAAAGTATTATTTCTCTTTACTGAACTGTGTAGCAATTGTTATACCCACAGGTTCTTGTAATCTGTGGATAATTGTACTTTTCGCTCTCTGCCCAACGTCAGGGAATATTAATGTCAAATGCACTCATTTGATTTGCAAGATTCTGCCGTTTAAATGTTCACGAAGCACCATGGATTGTCTGAAGCTTGTGTGCTATAGCGAAAGCTACAGCCTGAAACTGTTTAACAAGGATGGCAATTATCTGAACACATATTGGAAATCTAATCCCTCGATGTGTTTTACGTTGTAGCTTTCTTGTGTTACGAAATTCAAATTTAAAAAACAGAAGTAAGGTTACTGAAATCGAGGTTAATTTCTGAGAATGAACTTTAAGGGTAGAAAAACCAGGATCTTTTATCTGTATAATGCATCAGTGTTGAGTGCAATGCACAATAAAGTTTAGCAATCGGGCCTCAACTAGTATGCAAAAAACAGCAACGCTGTCACAAAATGACACTGATAATAAACAGTGTAATGGTTCTGAAACCAACACTGAAACCATGATACAAATGTCCATGGTCTCCTGTCTTGGTTCTGGAAGACGGAACCATGACACCCCCTGCAGTACTACAGTAGCAATGGGCAAAAACAAGTGGATAAGACGAAAGCAGTGTGGCGGCATTGTTCAACTGAAATCCATTATGTTGCTGCCAGTACGTCAAACATGATTACTCATTTGAGACGGCAATATGCAAATGTGAATATCACTGGTACAAGGAAAAAACAGAGTGGAGTGCAAACTGGAAATTACGGCCAGCTTGCCACTATTTAAAGGTTTGTGCAAGTTTATAAGTATACAAGTAAATTCATAATAAATGAAAAGAAATTTCATGTTTTGCATGTCTTTTTTCACTGTACCAAAAACATACCAAACTGCGACTTCAAAACCGAGATACGCACCGAACCGTGACCTTTGCATACTGTTACACCCCAACTGATAATCATTTACTCTATTTACACAACTGGTGTTAATTATTCTGCGAATCGTTAGTTTTTAAAAGATTAAATCTCTGTGATCACACACACACACTGCGAGCAGTGAATTTGACCTCTGCGTTTAACCCATCCTTACACATCTGTAGTGAGCACATACAACTACTAGGCAACAAGGGGTTAAGTGCCTTGCCCAAGGGCACTTCAGCCATGGACGTTTTTCCTGCTGATCCTGGGAATCGAACCAGTGACCTTTCGGTCACAAGCCCATTGATCTAACCCCTAGGCCACAGGCTGAAACTAATGATAAATTTAAAGGAGAGGTCTACTCCTCCTCTGTTTCCAGTGCACCCGCTGCCACTGGTGTGTGATAAAAGTTTAGGAACTGTAAATAATGAATACCAGAGGTGTAATGTTCACCCTATTCGCTGTTCAGCCACAGTTCCATTTACATCACAATTTGGGCTTAACAAAAATCGAACCAACTCTTTTGCTTGCTTATGACAAACAAAATACCAATCTGTGGTTCAATACACATGGAGTGAGAACAAAACAGTTTTCAGTACAAAACAGATAGGCCTACACACCTATTTATACAGTCAATGTGTGACATAAGAGAGGAAAGTGCTGGAAGGTCAACGTGAGTATACACATCCTGGAATAAAGAAAAGAGTGTGTGTGCAAGAGTGCATTATAGGTCTGGTAGTGTGTGTGTGTAAAACTAGATGGATACAGACAATGGAGATTTATAGTACGTGTAAGTGAAACCTACATGTTGTCCTCCAGGCAGATTTTGGGCCCTACAACACTTGCTGCTCCACTGGCCATTTTAAAAGAGAAGTGGCCTTCTGGGCAAGCTTTAGAGAGGCCACATTTGTGGTGCTGTGGCTTTGTTGCTGTGGCAAAAAAAAAAAAACTTTAATACATAAAACACAAACACACCACATTTCAAGTTCTCCATAAAGCACACTCCCCTGTACTTGAACAAACAGAAGCGAGAATACACACCCTGTCTAAAACCGTATGACATATAATCTATCCTACCAGGAATTTCACACCAACATCCTTATCATGCTTCCAGTCCACTATTCATGTACCACTTCCATAGGGAGGGTTTCAGCACAGCCACCAGACTATTTACATATGCTTGTGTACACTGGGTGGCTCTTTTGGCTCTGCTTATGCATTGAGCCAAGACAATACAAGACATCCAAGCTGGAGTCATTTTACAGAGCAGAAAAGCATTTGTGTAGGTTAGGTTATATCTGGTTATTATTGAGATGGAAAGACTTTGAGATAAAGACTGTGCACTTACGGCCTTCTGTGGGTGCAGACCTTGCTGTAAAGAAAAAAATATATATGAAGTTGGAGGATCGGCTGGCATTGTCACAGAATTATGTCTATCAGCCCTACAGATCGTACTGAGGCAATGGCTATGCTTCCTCTTCCAAAATCACTACTTTTGTTAAAGCAAAAGAAAACTCACTGAACAGGCGTCCTAAACTGAAATCCATATCAGTTTCAATGAGCTGGAACGCGAGGAAAACTGCCAGGAAAAAAACCGACACTAGCGCAGCCAGTTTCAAGATTCCTGTTGAGGTGAGAGGGTGTGGAAGTTACAGTCACCTACCTGTCTATTAAACTCCAAATTAAATTTTTGATGAAAAAATGTATGAAACGCAAAATCTGACGGCAGTTCAAGGCTAAGTGTACCATTAACATGAAGACATGAGAAATGAAAGTAATATGCTGACATAAGGCAACTGATAATTTGATCTCTATGATGCAAATGATTTGATCTCCATGATGCAACCGATCAGTCGATCTCTACCTACCTCCAGCTCGCAACATCTTGCAGGAAATGGAAGTCCGAATAAACTGGAACACCTGGAGGAGGAACCGCCAAAGAGTTCGCATACGGGTTGCCAAGCTGGATTTTGTGATCCCGCTACCTATATCTTGTGCTTCTTCAAAGAACTAACGTCTGGTTTTAGTTAAGTCGGCAAAAACTTTTATTTCTTTGGAACTAAAGACTTATTGCACCAACTATATATTTGGGCTATACCACAAAAGATACAAATTCACTGAGTTCAGAAATGCAATCACTTTCAACTGTCCATGTTCCCCGGCTAGCACATGTATTCTCGAAAACCAAAAACAGCTATGTTATTCATTGCTACCTTGTTAAAAACTCCCAAAGTTGGTCAATGCTGCTGATGAATAATAAAAGAATAATAAAACCTTAATAACCACTTGAGGACGATACATAACCAGCACTGAAATGTCAGGAGACGTTAGCAATTCCGTCTGCGTCTACACAATTTACGCTAGTTTGCTAGCATAACAGCTACTGGAGCTATGCTATTTAGCCTCGAAGCTGGTCTGAGCATTGTCCGAAACTAAACTCAGTTATTTATGGTAAACAATTTAATTTCTATTGTTTACAGAACAAGCTAGCGCAAACTAAAAAGTTAAGCTAAAAAGCGCCTTGTAAATACTGTTGGGACAGGCATGCTAGTTTGCAAATATATCAAAGCTAACCTTGGTTGACTCGTCACTAACTACGGTTATGTTAAATGAAAGGGTTATGCAATAAAAACAGTTTGACACTTTACGGATAATTCAAGTGGACTTAAGAGGTAAAAGCCTCTTTGATGACTTTCCATTATCCTGGCTGTTACGCTGCATTGTACTTATTCACCAGAGTAGTACCACTTGAAAAAATATATATAAAGCTGAATACAAGGGTAACTACTATACCTCGGCAACAGGAACGACAGGATTGCCTAGTCAGTTTTGTATTAGGCGATGAATTCTAACGTAGTACTTCCTCACTGATGTCGTGGACAAACTCAGTGAGCTGTCTTGTTACACGTACATCTACCAATGCCAACTGTTTCAGGCTCCACCATAAACTGAATAGTGGGCGTCAACCTGCTCTAAGTAGTAGTGAACCAGAAAAAGAGGTTAATACAGTTTAGTGTAGTTTCACTCCGAGGCTCATACCCCTGAAAGTTCACTAAAATATATATGGGGTGTTCAACACCCTAATCCTTTTAAATTTGTCAAATGATGGTTTCTCACATACTAGGTTTTATTGCTCAAGCAGGGCATACAACAGCTTATGCAGGGTTCCCAAATTTAGAAGACATTTTTGAGGAAGTTAAAAACAACTTACATAAAAGTCAGTAGAAGACATCGAGTACAAAAAGCCAATAGAAAAGTTGTTCAATTTGTGATATAATCCTACTGCTCATACATTAAATACTTTATTGATCCTTAACAGAGAACCAAAGAACAGCAATAAATAAGCAGAATTGATTTGACAAGTTCCATATTGTCCAAACACATTGATTCAGTTAGATGAACCAGGACTGAGGGCAAGACAGTAGGAGATTCCATGGTGTGTGGTCATGTTCACTCGATGAGATCCTATAAAAGACAAAATAACATGATCCACAAGCACATTTCATTAGATCACGACTCAAAACTTCACAATGACAGATTTATAATCTTTTCAATCATTCCACAATTATTGGAGTCTTGCAAACATGGCTTGGGAATGACTACCAAGAAATCTCAGTAATCTTAACCATGTAACGAAATGTTTTCTTCTATTGTACAGTGTAGTCTGGCTCTAATTTGAGTACTATGCAAATTCCTTTCCAACATCACCATTTCCATCTGAGATAAACCAGGGCGGTAAGGGTGGTGCAGTAAAGTGTTCGACTATGTCCCTGACAAGAAGCCAAACTCACATCATCTGAGTCGTCCTGGTAACTCCCTTGGCTGGTGCTAACCCTGGTGCCACTCTCTGGACTAATGCACAAGTCATCCTCAACCTGTCTCAGAGCAGAGAACCGGTATACCGGTGCCCTGCAGGGGGCAAAACAGCGCCAGTTAAGAAACAGACAAGGCATTTTCTGTCTTCACATTTCTCACTTCAATATCCTTTGACCACCCTAAGTGGATCAGTATATGCCAGCAGTATAAATTATACAGAGTTCAATTAATCAAACCGATATTAAGTTGCAAAACAACATGGTTCATAAGACCGGTGCACAACTGATATATAATGTACGCAAAAAAATTAAGTGTGGGGTCTCTCCCACCTATCTAGTCAAGTCTCATCAGCTTACATGAATGGTCAGATGGTATATAGGATACATAAATGCAATTTTTTGACGAAACGGCCTTACCTTTGCCTGCATCTCACCTTCCTACAGGTGACAGCAATAATCACAGCCAAAGCAAAGATGGTTGTGCCAGCACCTGTCATAATCAGCACTAACGTTTCTGTCTGTTTAGGAATACAAACATGGTTTTATGGGTTTGGAGAAACTTAAAATGAATGGTGCAGCATAGAAAGAGTTACATCAATCCTTTATCATGTAGCACTGTTACCACTCCAGGTCTTCATTACGGCTATATAGACTCATAACCTCACTTTTGCAGAAGTTATTTTATACTCAGTATTCTATTTGCATAGCACATTTTGTAGTACAGAGAAGTCTGAGGTTTGGCAAAGTTTGAGGAAATCTGAGAATGCAATAGTCAAGTAGTTCAGGTGAGTTGTCCTTTTCTATCTAAATCTCTCAGGAACATGTGTAATGGTGGGATTGATACACACTGTTCTGTCAGAGTTGGGGCTCCTGGATGAGGCTGGAGTCACAGCTCCACAGTGTCTTCTGGCAGAGTCCAAACTTCGAGGAGGGGTGAACCCACCTTCACACTTATCGCTGGGCACCTTTCGGTACCTGAGCCACATGAAGGCAGCATGGTCAGACAGGTTTGTGCGTGTATTTGTACATACATGTATTTGTGTGTGAAAGAGAAGTTGAGAAACATATCTTTTGATAGTTCTTACCCTGATGTCTGGAGCTCTTCAATTTCTCCATTTAAACAAATGCCAAGAGTATGATTCACAAAGTCTGGCTGTTTAACACAATCAGAGCTGTTCTCATGGCGATAGTAACCATAGTCACTGTTGGTAAAGGAATAGATGGTGAAAATTTTCTCCAGCCCTCTCACTGTGTCTGTCACTCACTCACTCACTCACTCACTCACTCACTCACTCACTCACATGATTCTCTTGTGTTCTTGTTTTAAACAAACCACACATTTACTTCACACAGAAGAAGAGGAACTGATGCTGCAAATGATAGTGCAAGTGTTTCAACAGAAATTAAACAGACCCATACCGAGATATTTCTCTTACCACATGTAGTCTTCCCTGGTACATGGACAAGGGGTCTGTTGCCTGCTGGCCACAAAGTCACGTCCATTTCTGCAGACAGATAGCCTCTTAAGTCTCCTGAAAGTCTCCCTGTAACCAAGGATGCATCCATCAGTCTCAGAAGCACTTCCATCACTGGAGTGGGCCAGCCAGTCAACATAATCCTGTTCCTCACCTAGAAAAATGGATGGAACTATTTAGAGTTTATGTTTCTCAGTGCTCACATGTTGCAATGATTTTACTGGTCGCTCTGTGAAACCATTTGTGTTCGTTACTTTTGTAAGACAGCGGTACGAAAGGCAGTCCAGGAAGGCTACTCTTTCTTTAACATTTTTGGTGAGTAGCAAGTCAGTAGTTTCCTTTATTGTTCTTTGGTGGGAGTGGCCTGCATCACTGTGGCCGTAGATTATATTTTTATTGTTTGCTTGTTTGTTTTAAGGGCAACTGTATCACTAATATTGTGCAAAAGAAGTTTTAGATTTGAGTGTGCTTTACTCCCCTGATCAGTTGGTCAAGATTAGTTGTTAATAAGTTTCGTTCATTCATGTCTTAGAGAGCAAAATCATTTTCCTTTGGAAGTGCCCATTGGGGTAAAGAAAGCTTTGGTGGAGAAGTAAAAGTGGCAAATATATGCCAAAATCACCCTACAGATGACTGAAATTATGAAATCCTGACTAAACATTAGAATCCAACTTTGAGTCCAACACATTTTATTGTAGGTTAATATACTGTTCAAAATGTATCAGCTTGGCTGTAAAACCTGGAGTACGTTGTACAATCTGCCAACTCGAAAGCCATTGTAACAGTGATCATAGTTTTCCACCCCACATTACACAGACAACATGACAGTAACACACATACTGCCATTTCAGTGCAGAGCACAACTGCACAGGGAGAATGCAAAACAAGGTGCAAAGCATTAGCTCATCATCTTCATCATCACCATCATCATCATCATCATACATTCTTACATTCTCTAGTGACAAGACACCCAAAGTCGATGGTGACAGCCACCCACATTGGCTGATCGTCGTCATCTGGCCTGTATCCAAAGACACTGATGTTCATGGTCTTTGTGCCTGGCTCAGACGCCAGGCCTGCAAAGAATATGGCCTGCTCAGTAAAGTTATATGTCTTCCAGCACTGGCCCTCATCTGTGGAGAACCTGAGAATGAGAGGAAGAGAGAGAGAGAGACAGGATGATAGGTATATAGCCTACTTAAGAAAAATTAAAAGTTTACAGACTTACTGATGTAACTACTAACATGAATGTCATAGTAGCAAAGTTGACTTTACTATTTCTGTGAACACAAGCCACTGAATGCTGATTCCACCCTATACTTCAGTGACATTGTATGACTCTACAATAACACAGAGGAGGCAAGAATTTGTTGCCCTACTTGTATAGAACAGACTAAAGCTGTTTGACAAGTCATCTTGCACAATGCTTCTGGAAAATTCCACCTCATACATCTTTACCACACAGAAATAATGCTAATGTCACAGATTCAACAGAGCCGTACAATTGAACTGAATGAATCAGCCCTTCCACTGAGTGAAGACTGAGTGCTTCACAAGAAATAAAATAGGTAATGTTGCTTGGAAATACTGGATTATCACTGACATCACTGGTCTTACTTAATAGAGTTCACTTGTCGATCTCTGTGGGCTTCCACAGCCACAATGAGTCCTCCTGAATCCAGGATACTGTAGTGGTGGGGTCCCCTGAGTGTAAGTCTCCATGTATAACCCCCGTCTCCGGAGACGTATACATCTGGCTGGGCTGCTGATATGGAATCCCCTACGCTGCCTGTGAAATCGTACAGCAGAGAGCTGTAGTCATATGATGAGAACTAGGCAGTGGTTGTCATTCAGTATGAGTGGCTGGGCAGGCTGGTTACCATGGGCAATGACCAAGCCAACAGCTGCAGGGTCTGATAATGGCAGCATTGGGATGATGCCGCTGTAGAGGCTATACTCGCCGTGGATGTGCAGGTTGCACTGTTGAACACACATGCAGTTACCTTTGAGTGAAATAATCAATTATATGGCAACAGGAAACATACATAGTTATATTTGAGCTATTACACAGTTGTACATTGGCACATACTACACACCTACCCACACATACAAACAAGCATTATACGAATTGACATAGCTATCTTTGAGAAAAATGACAGGAAGACTCTGTCAGTTTCTTAATTTGTTACAAACTCCTCCATCAGTTTTATCAATACACACACATTTTTTACATGCTCCCCACATTCAACATTTTTTGGCTTTTGCAGGGGTCTCCATTCTCCTCCTCTGTCGAAAGAGATGACCGTCCGAATTCGCCCATCTGAGACAAAAGAAACATAAAACACCATTGATTTGGTATAGGTTCATCAAATGTCAGGCACTCTTCTATCCAGTCACTACATACTATCAGTGGTGAAAACAATTGCAAGGCTCAAAATAAACCTATGTGAACCATAGTCCTTGATAGATAAACGTTGTTCTTGAATATCAATCTTTGATGCATTTTTCATTGAGAGGTGTGTTCAGTAATTTAGGTGAAGTGGATTACCCAGGCTATAGGACAGATTAAGTAGAAGATCATTTGTTTGGAGAATCAGTCTGCTGTTCTTACCCTCCTCTAGCACATTGGTCAGGTATACCCCCCTCAGTGAAGTGACATTGGTGAAGTCACTCTTCCCTTCCCCTGCAAACAGGTGGCGCTCTAAGGACTTGGAGTACAGGATGCCTCTGTCATCTGACGTGTAAATTGTTCCGAAATAAGTGTCCTCTATGTGGGCAAGAACCAATAATCAGGCCACAGACTGCAGATAAGACGCATCAGTTTCACACACGCATACACACACGCACACGCAAACGCAAACTTCCCATTCCCCCACACATTCTCACACCACTGTTATTTATAATCAATTTAAAAGCATTTCCTGATGTTTAGTGAAATTTCAATTTTAATATGTACCCACTGCTTTTCAAAGTACAAAACTAAATAGCTTGACTCAGAGCTAGGAAAGAGACCTCTTAGAAGTTTATTCAAGTGTAGGACTTTGTTCCACCGCTCTTTTAACAGCTAATTATGTGATTCGGCTAAGGTCGTTAGTAGGTGTTTTAGATCCAAGTGGATGAACATCAGAAGTTTCTTGTGGCAGCTCAGACCACGTATGGGATTTCTGTGGTGTGGGTAATCTTCTGTGCAGTCTGATGCTAATCCTGTCAAACAGCTGCATCTGTGATGGTACTAAGTATCATTATATTAAAAAAAAGGTGTTCAAGCAGCCAGACAAGTTTGCACCACATTTCTCCTAGCTCTCCCTGTGGTATATTTTGGGGGGCTCCTTCAGTTTGATTTTATGTTTAGGTGAGGCTGGGTCGGTAACAGCTCCATCTTTTGTATTTGTATTCTGTATTTTTGTCTGCTGTTTCATAGATTATGGTTGGTTTGAGTGTTTATTTTACATTACAAGACTTGCACATCTGTGTGAGTATGTAGGCCTTTCACCTCAGACATTCACTTTCTTTAAGCCTTCCATGTGTGCTCTTTCCCTTGTCGCTCTATTCTGTTCTGCTGGAGCAATGTGAGTTTTTAATAAACACTGATGCCACCTCAGTTTTTGCTGATGTCGCCTAAACCTGGATTTAATCTTTCTCACAGCGGTTTTACCACACACCAAGAGGACTAAGGTTGTCATAACACCAGGGACAGTCTGACTACTTTATCCAATTTCTGAGCAAATATTTTTTGATTTATTCACTAATATTTATATTTACAGTAAAACATAAAATCTTGGTGAGCTCAAAGGTACTCTGGTGACTGACCTTTAAAAACACAACATTCTGACTTAGTCCAAAACCCGAGTGTGGTATTTTACACCCCCCCCCCCCCAAAAAAACAAACAAAGCCCCCCCAGAAGATTAGTTCATTACAGGACCATTTCAAACACACCTAAAAAGAACTATAGCCCTTAATTTATTCCACTAAGGACAGCTCCTAATTAATTCATTATTCAAGTGAATGAGGCCAAGTGAAGTTATGATTTCTTTCTAACATTTTACAAGTTAGCTATGACTCAATATGTCATAACCAGCATATGACAGAGTTCAAACAAATAGAACAGAATAAGCCTAGAAGATTCTCTGTGTTTGAATTGCAATACATATGTTGCTTTGTGTGTGTGAGCCTGAATACCACACCCTCATGTGTGTAAGAGTGTGTCAGCTGAGTATCAGCAGAAAGACAACACCATTTTATCTCCTTATCTCACTCCAGTCCCTCCCTGATCACTGCGGCTCAAAAAGTCTCCTGCATGATTTTCAGATAGATCCTCTATGCCTCTGACCCCGGAGGATCAGCCACACACACACTCTGTCTGCAAAAATTCAGTGTGAACCGTCCTCACGCTAAACGCCTCTTTCCTTTCACAGACTGCTGACAGCTGAGGTGTGAAACATCAGTGCTAAACGCTTCTGTACAACAAGTTCATGACTTCAAGGGGGAGCTGTTTGAAGAGCACTCCTCTAACTTTCTGAATAGACAGTGTACACGGTATTCATACTCTACATCAGGAACAATGGACCGGCATTCTTGGTTATTATCAGTTCAAGAGCCACATTGGTCAGACTTAGAGTGGAGTAAATCAGTTTCTGGTATGTTACTAGTTGCTGAGATAGTACTAGTGAAAGATGGTGAAATGTTTGGTAAAGAGAAAGTCTGTTTTATACCTCCAGGGGTGTCCACATGCATGAAGATCATGTCCTCATCGCCATCAAGAACCGAATAAAACTGTAACAGGGAGCAGACACATAGAGGTGTGATTATCAATGAGTCATATGTGTGTGTGTGTGTGTGTGTGCGTGTGTGTGTGTGTGTGTATGCGCGCAGATTCTCTAATCTTTGTGTGAAAATGATTTTTTTCTGTCTCATCAGCAGCTTGCATTTTGTGAAGTGATGAGGTGATGAGCCACCTGCATCTTAACAATACACCTGTGTGTGTGTGTGTGTGTGTGTGTGTGTGTGTGTGTGTGTGTGTGTGTGTGTGTGTGTCTGCGCGTGCGTGTGTGTGTTCTGAGAACCGTAAAACTAGCTATACCAGATACTGGGTGTTATCTCTGTTGTTCATCTCTTCCGTTGAGCTTTGTAGAGGACATAGGAATGCCAACTTGTCTCTTTCAATATTTGCTAATAAAACAGGTCTTATGTCCTATATCATCTCTTGCCCTGTATCTCTATGTGTTTCTGTAGTGGAGTGGGATGGAGTTCCTCTCACCTGCTCTGTGCTAGCAGAGGGTAGCTGGGCTTTGTTAAAGGTGTCACCTTGGTCTGAGGACACATAGATGACACGGGGTGATCCCTGAGAACACAGAAGAGCCAGGTGACATACTGAAACCTTCAGATAAACCAAGCAGGGTCACTATCAGACTCTTGTGCGCAGACAGAGTAATGGAAATACAGTTTCTGGACATAGGCTTTGTGGGTGAGGACAAACAGACATATTCTTGTGGGTGAAGTGGACTATGTGGGTTGTGTAACAAAATTTTACATCCAGTTCCGTGTTTTTCCTTTGTCGTCAACTAGTTTTGTGATACATTCAGAGACACACTAAATGAGTTTGGCACATTTGTCACCTCACTTTCAAAGCGGATTTTAGTATATTTCTAGAGGACAATCCTTCCTCAACACAAGGTCAATTTTTCTTTTATTGCGACACACTAGGAAATGGCTGAGGTCCGAGTCAATCAGCTGTGGACTCATATGTGGGTGGAGTCACACGTACAGAATTATATATTCATAAGTAAGATGGGAGACAAGTGTTTTGCATTTTTCTCACCAGACTCTCCATAACAGAGGTGAAGAGGAAGCCCCCAATGTAGCCAAAGGAAAAGACATTCTGGGAAATGGTGGTCAACGTCTTTCCAAGGTCCTGCGTTCGTTTCAGAAAGAGCTTTCCTCGCCTCTCTGCCTCCACTGCAATGCAAACCATTTTTACAATGTTTTTATATTACTGCGTGATTTACCAGGCTATACGCAAGAGCACACAAGACCTGGTAAAAAAAAAACCTCTGCTTATACTGTTCCTGTATGAGATGGCTGTAAATTAAAGTGTAATATTAGCATAGTACTTTAGTGACACAGTTAAGACATAGACAATGAACTGGAGATAAACACTGATCACACACTAAAGCAAGTGACCTGAAGAATAAGAGTGTGTTCTTTATTTAGACAGTGTCATCTGTTTTTCCTCAAAAAGAAAAAAAAGAAACTAACAAAAGTCTTTGTTTATTTTTAAAATCAATATTTACTTTTGCTAATTATGAACAGTTTTGTAAACTCACCTGTTCCTTTAGGACTTGAGGCAAAGAAGAGATTAATGCCAGCTCCCCTTTAGACACAGAGAGAAAACATGAAAGTAAGAAAGCAGGTCCAGTTCAGGTCTGTGACACAGTAATACAGTTGTATGACTCCTAACATAGTCTTCACAATCAAACAGAGGACCTCAAAAATGAGGTTATTATTCCAACAGCCAGAGATTACAAAAAAAAAAAGGACAAGATCTATTTGAACACCGAGAAGTATTTGTATGTGAACACATGTTCTTTGTGCGTATTGGATTGAGCAAATATAGTCTTATTATAAGTAAAGGTAAAGAATGATCTCTCAATAGGCAGTGCAGGCACACCTCATGTGTGACTGATTGTTTCCTAACAAAAAGGCATCACTCTTTCATTGTACGCTCTGTCTTACCACATGAAAGAGTGAGTCCCCTCATGAATCATGGTCCATTTCTTGCCAAAGTCCAGCGAAAGCCACAACCCACCCTGAAAGCAAAGCCACAAATGGTAAACAAGCTGAAGACGTGCCGGAGGTCCTGACTGAATCAAATTACTTTTGGACAGTTCTTATTCAGTAGATTAGAACAATGAGGTATAAAACTTTAGCTAACAAGTCAGTGACTAATGATAAAACATGAAGGTGATATAGGCTAGACATGGGGCAGATATACAACAAATTAGTTGGCAGACAAAAAACAACATCTAATATCTCATCACTTTGAAGTCACTTGGTGGAACTTGACCCAGATCCTCCTGCCTTATGTCTTACGTACATCTATATCGATGACCACCAGGTAGTCTGGGTTCTGGTAGTGGAAAGAGATTGCCTGGGCAGGATGAAAGGGGAGCTGAACAGATTGAAAGGTCAGGCCAGAGTCCATCGAGGTGAAGATGACCCCTCCTGTCGTCTCAAAGATGGGCAGGGTTGCTGTCAAAATTACCTATGAGATCCCACAGCAAATGTGGAAAAAGGTTGCAAGAAACATTCTGAACAAGAAGGGTCTCTTTCCCAGCTAAAAGCCCACTCCAACACACACACACAAATGTACAGGATGTGAAAGTCTGTGTTTGGGGTTGGTGTGTGGTTTTCACACTTTTTGGGGTTGTTGTGAACAGAGCGCCAGGGCTCTGCTGGTAAAGCATTCTTGGTCATGTGTGAGTCATGGAGTTTGGTTATCACGGACTCCTCTTCTGAACTATCTAAGACTCAATACACATACCCGCATACACACTAACAGATTCACACAGACTCCTGTACAAATACAGACTTGCACCAAGCTGATCTAAAAAAGAAGAGGCTTTTCCATACATTAAACCTGGGCTGTTTCAATAAATCCTTTACAGCAGCTTTATCTCATAAAAATGAACCCTAAGAGGTGTATACTCACTCTCTGAGAGTTTCCCGGCCCTACGCAGATCCCAAAATCCTTTCTGATGAAAGTATTATTGATAGAGTGAGAGATGTCATGGAAGGATTTCCCATAGTCTGCACTGAGTAAAACGAGGGAGAAATCTGAGAATCAGTCAAAAGATTTTGTATGTGTGTGTGTGTGTGTGTGTGTGTGTGTGTGTATGAGAGAGAGAGAGAGAGAGAGAGAGAGGGAGAGAGAGAGATACATATATACATATTCAACTGAAATATTTCTGACTGGATAAATGATGTAAACAAATGCAGATTCTACTGGCTGGCTCAACAGATGTTCATGAATTTGAACAAAAAATTTAAAATGCCCTTAAATATTTATTTTGGTACACATGGGAAACCATTGAAAAAAATGGTTCATTTGTCAATGTATAGATGAGTAACCATCTTTTGCATTTACCTTCTGTATAGTCGACTGGAGCCGTCAAAAAATGAATCCAGGGGTGCACTAACTGTAGATAAGACCAAGATTACCTGGGGGAACAAGACAGACTCCTCAGCATAACTGTAACTTACATCTCCGCTGGCATTCAGCTGCCTAAAGAATACTAATTTTGTTTATTTCACACCTGGGGCCTCGTTCTTTCAAAATCAAAAATGATTTAACATAGTGTACTTTCATCATGGTGGCGGTTTCTTTCAACACAAACACTTAAAGAAAGAGGCAGTTGCTGTACACCACAAAGTGTCACAAGTTGCGGCTAACGCTAACTAGGGTATTTTTTTCCCCCCAACAGAAGCTTGACTGCAAAAATTAAGGAACTAGAAGAAAATGTTTCATTTTGACGCCAGAACAAATGAAAATTTGCTAAAATGTAAAAGAAAGAAGCACTGATCAATGGCAGGTTAGCTAACTTAAAGTCTTCAGTCCTAAGAGCCTTACCCCTGTGCCATCTCCCACCCAGGTTAGTATGAAACTTGAGCCATCATCTCCATGGAACCCTGTCTAGAAGAGAACAGAAGAAGAATGGGCCAGGTAAACTCATTTACCCCTTTTTGAGAGGAGATGAACTAAAAGGGTAGGTAGTCCTTTGTGTCACAGATTTTTTTTTCAGTGGACAGAATTTTACATTGTTCAGTTTTATTGTCTGTTGACTGTCTCTGTGATACACGTTTTTCACATAACTGTAATCCCCAAACTCAGAAAACATTCATGTTTAAAAATGCGATGCAAAAAAAATGTCATCATGCTTAATAAAGTATAATAAACATTATGGATTCTTCTTGTATTTAAGATGGGTCTTCTACAAAGTGATGTCAGAACTGTGAGGCTGAAGTAACCCTCCCATCAGAAAAAAAGCCCTAGAACGAATGTAGTTGTAGGGGAAGCTCCACAGGGGGTAGTTCCTATCGAATTAGACCCTAGAACTGTTCGGTGCGAAAGCGCCTAATATTTAAGGTGCGACATCAAAGGACCATGCCTTGTGTACAAGCAGACAGAAGTCCCATGACAGTTCAAACAAATACAAGATTTGAAGTTGAAATTCTTAAAATGTATGTTTACTGTAGGTTCACTCACGCACTTGCTTCACAGCTGAATAAAACAGTACTTTTTCTATTGTCAGCTGCCTTTCTGGCCAGAGAGTAATTGAAATTTAACAGCAGTTAACTCGTTTATCTTACCTCATGTGTGTTTTCGTCTAGAATCTTGTGTTCAGACTGACTGACAGGCGCTTTGCATGCAGTAAAACCTGAGGTCTCAGACCAGACATCACGCTTTTCCCGTGAGTGACCCTCCCGTTGCTGCATATCCCACTGGGTGAAAGTCACTGTCCTCGGGTCCTGTTTCCAGGGACTGACAGACCCTACGCCTAAAACTACCAGCCATGGACCAGCCAAAACCAGAAACCCCCACGTCATTCCTATGATAAATATAACTGATGATAAAAAGTCTTGAAATCCAGCAACGACATCGAAAATGACCTTTGTCCTTCGCTATACTTTCAGAGTGAAACTGTCGCTTGTGAAGTGAGTGATGTCGTGGAAGGAGGGGGGGGTGTGTGTAAAATTTGCATAATACTGCGTACACGAGTTCACTAACACACGAGAGTGGCCACAGTAATGCGTTTTGCTTTTTAAATTGGATCAATGACAAACCGTAAAGCAGGCTGACGGCACTATTCATGCCTTTATCGGATGTATAATCTGTATAACGGATCTCAATTCCCAAGAGTTAATTTCAGAGACAAGAGTCACTTAAGCATATTGCGGTAGATGCATTACAGCAGGCGAGTCAATGATCAGAATTAATGTCTCTAGTTTCACCAATTTCTCAAATGAAACTTTAACAAACACATTTTGCACTCAAAACTGAAATCCGCACATTTCAAGATAGGCTGTTTGGCATATTTCAAGCTTAAAACGATACGCTACTCCACAAAGAACACTAGATGTCACACGCGCACACAAGTCGCAAGCTCTAAGATAAGAAAAAATTAACAAACGTATTGTTCGCTATGGAAGCCCGAAGGTGCCATGAATTTACATTTAATTTAGATTCCGTTTTCTCGATTTATTTATGTGATTATCGCGAAATGACGACACTTTGTGTTCTCGAGATGGCGCCATAATTAATTCAAGATCTCGAGAAAACAACTGTTTTCCCGTGACAACAAAATACTGTAATAGTCAAGTGGCCTGTGCTTTGCTGTATGTCGTTCAGTGTAACCAGTTATAGGAGAAGGAGCAGGTGCATGTCAGCGCGCTCTCTCTGAAACTTGTAGAAATGGATTAACTGTTCTATACTGCATTGAGGGAGAGAGGGATACCCGAGGAGAACCTCGCTAGACTGGTGCAGGACAAGGTAACAAGATTGTTTACTCGAGATCTCGAATGAATTATGTCGTTATCTCGAGAAAACAAAGTGTTGTTATTTCGCGATAATGACGTAAATAAATGGTGATCTCGAGAAAACAAAGAAAAATAATATATCACTAGAAAACGGAATCTAAATTAAATGTAAATTTAGTGCATCTTAGGGCTTCCATAGTTTGTGGTCTTCAAAATGATGATATAGATTGATATGTGGAAATAAAAAAGATGTTGGATACATACTGTAATAACTAGCTAAATAAATAAATGTTTCCTCCATATCTCTCCGCAATCTGTCAGTTATCATTATGCACCTGTAACTTCTGCAAAGTAGTAAGTAGGCTCCTCTTCTGTCGCCCACAAACTATTTCATGTTTCAGAAACCCCATATCTAAACTCTTTCCGGACTTTGTTCCTGTTTAATACATAACAGCAAGTGCCAAAACTGAGGAAACAGTAAAATAACATTTTAATATGCGTTTGGTCCAGAACAAGTTGCCAGAACTGTTTAAGAACAAGAATAGTCTAACAGATTATGGAGATCCACTGAAGGAATCCACATTTGACTCTTTCCCCACTGCAGAGTTGACTCAGAAGTGTTAGGTATGCTGTCCCTTCAGTCACTCCTCTCTCAGACTCACTGAGATGTCTTCCTAGAGCCGTTATGGCCTAAATTATGGCCAACTGCCCAGCATTGTAATACTTGATAAAAAAAAAAACATAGGATGTTAATTGCTTATGTATCTCAGGCAGTGTCAACTTACAAAATTTATTGGAAGTGTTCATTTTATAAAGCCACACCGCATTAATAGCCAACATAATCGCAACATTAATGCTATGCTCTGCACGTTTCCTCCCCTACAGCCCAGCCCTCATATAACTATTAAATGCTGGCAGCTTACCTTTATTTCCACTTTGAGACTCCACATGAGTTCATTAAGGTATAGCAGTAAGGGTAGTAAAGACTGAAATCATAACTTCTAGAAAAGAGATGATGCTTAATAAAATGGAGACTATACCAGATAACACTAATAGACCCACTTGTACACCAGTAGTTGTGTGCTCTTACTTCACTTTACTTTTTGATGTTTGTCTGAGAATAAAGTGGGGCTGCATCCTAAATGTTTAGATCATTGACAAAGTTCATTTTTAAAGTTCACATTAATGTTCAAGTCTGAAATACCAAAGCACCAATGGAGTTGGCACATATGATCTCAGGAACCACAGTTATGTGAAGGCACCAGCTATCATAGTTTGTATTGCTTACTTACACAGATACCTGGAGGACTTCAACATTCTGATGCTCATTGAGAAGCTGGAATCAGGTATGTTCAAGATGGGGTTTTGAGCAGCAGACATCATACCCTATGTTGCTGACCCTGCAGCACTGATTAGGATTGACTTTCTGTTGACTACACTGTTTTGTAGTCTTACTCAATAGCAGAGGACCTCACAGACAGTTCAACTTATGTTTCTGATTTATTACATGGCATTACTACACCATTGTGTATTAAGTAATGTTAAAAGGGTTATTAATTGCTGGCAGTGCTTTAAAACAATGCATTTTGGATCTTAAAACCCATATTAAAAGTTCTTCACCAGTCATGCACACTATTATTGCAGAAACTATACAGTCAGCGAGACGCACTGACATGGAACCGCCAATATATTTTGTAATAAAAACTGTGTAACATCATTCGTGGCCAAGGATGTAAATCCATACAGGCCAGTATTTATGTCAGTTAAGTTCATGCTTGGCCTTTGACCTTGCCCTCTGGAGGCCATCCTAACACAGAACACGTGTGTGTGTGTATTGCAGGTGGAAATGTGACGGTTAACAATCTGAGCAGGCAAGTGAGTTGGCTCACCCTCCATCATTACTGCAGATTTATAGCTAATGTCTCAATGGTAGTTGTTCTACTTCTGTTGTAGTGTTTTGTTCCAATACGTAATCTCTACAGGTTTTACTAGTTATATGATCATGATACAAATGAACAAAAAGAAACAGTAAAGGCTGAATTATGCTGTCATCTGAAGGGCAAATGAGCTGTACATAAATCTACACACATAAGGTACTAACACAAATCTATGCTCATTCTTTGCCTCTGGCTGTTAACATGCCTCCTGAAAATGCATAACACACTTTGAGAGGCCTAGTCCTTTGGTCTCATGTACTTGAAAATAAAATTTTTGACCCTCTTCTAGGATTGCATGTGTGCATTTGGAGTGACAAATTAACATAGTTTTCAAAGTCACATGCAGAATTAACAGATCCCTGTGATCTGCTCTTCTTAAACTAAATTATTTTATATAATGTCTGTAAAACTAAATAAAAAAATCTCAATAAATATCTCTGACATCACTGCAAAATGCAAATATTACAGTTTCTCAGCAGCATATAAATGATGTGATCTTTTCTTACAGCAAGTGAATGTACGGCTCATGATGTGATTGTGAATGAGAACAGATCACCATTTCAACACACCAAACAATTTTTTGAGAACGTTCACGACCATGTTTTTGAGAAAGACATTCAAGGTAACAAAACTAAGAACAGTATTTTGATGCAGTTTTAAATCCACAACAGTATTAAAAACAACTAAACAACTTTCACTTGATCTTTCACAATTAAAGGGAAACACAAATTTACATCTTGCTGCAACTAAACAAAACTTGGCTATTCGAGCACAGCTCAGCGTTCAAATCCCTGATTTACATTATTTAAGGTTATCAGTCTATGAGAAGGCACAAAAACAAGAATATGAATGAGACAGCTCTAAAGACGTTTTCTCCTGACACTGACCCGAGTCCACAAGTTTCGAGCCCCTCTGGCTATTGTGTTACCCAAGGGGAGCCGCAGACTCCTGAAGGGCTCTCGGATGCATGTCAACACTCCACTGTGCTGCTCCTGCAAGTGCTCATGGGAAACGTAGTTAATTCGTCTCAGCTGTTTGCTGTAGTAGCTGTGGAGGTGGCTGAGCTCTTCCATAGCTGCATCAGAAATAATGGAGGCGACAGAGGGAGAACTGACCAAAGCTGGACGCTGCTGACCTGCAGTGGCTGCGCCGTCAGAGGCCTGAGCTGCTGACTGCTTTTTCCGCCTTTTGGGTGATTTGGTTGATTGACGTTTGGGTGGGATTTGGAAAGGTCTGGCACTAATGGGCATAGCAGGGCCATCACTGATACAGTTTCCCTCCATGATGTTGACCTTCACATCTACCTCCAGTACTGAAGGTTGTGTGGGAATTAAGTGTGTGTGCGTGGACTGGTTCTCAGTTTGGTCCTGTTCCTGTTTTCTCTCCTGGTTTTGTTGGTCTTTGTTCAATTTAAGTACTTTGTTGTGTCCCTGCAGTGGAGCATTTGTGTTGGCTGCATTGTTCTCACATGCAGCAGGTTCTACAGCAGACGTGCTTTGCTAGACACAGAAAAATCAGAAGTGAGCAGTGACTGGGGAACACTGGTTTTACTGGGAGAACTGCTTTAGACAGTAGCAGCAGTACAGACTGTGAAGTTAGTAAGCTAAGTACATTGTTAGTCTTATCTGTCTCAATGTTTTCGCAGTAGACGAGCATGCTATTTACAGGTTACTTATGAACATTTATGAGCCAATGAAAAGAAGCAAAGTTAGAAGCAAGGTAGAAATTAATACTGCTGGTGTATTGCATCAAAGAAAGCCAGCGAATGACACCTGTAACAGCCTGTATTATTAGTAGTAAAGCAAAACTATGAGATGCAAGCTTCAGTATGCCATGCCCACCACGACTAATTTGTAAAACGAACAGAGCAACTGTTTATGTGTAAACAAGTGTGCTCATAAATTCCTGGCTCTGCACACTTCGGCTCTATCAACACCAGCGTAAATCTTTTTTTTGCCCAGAAAACCAGGAAATTTTACAAAGGCTTAGAGCTACACATTAGTAAACAGATCCATAGCCGTTATCCTCATACTTCAACATGCTCCCCTGGGTTCGGTTACCGCCCTAGGTTCAGCTGTAGTAAATAAACAAAAAAAAATCTGAAAAACAACTGTACTTTTTTTATCCTTGCTTCAGGGACTAAGGGAGTGCGTCTTTCTTGACTTTCTTGGCTGCAGGGCTTTTCCCAGCACTGTCAACGGCTCTTTTTCCATCTTTGGACTTTGCCTGCATTCTAGTGCTATCTCCTCTGCCCTGTGACACGCCTACCTGTAGAGGGCAGCACAAGATGCATTTAACACAAAGTCTCCTACCAACAGCGAAAACAGCTGAGGGCACTGAGCACTGCAGAGAGATGAAGGGATAAGGAAACATGTGACATATTCATCGTGGCAAAGTGGATGAGGATGCTGGAGAGGGGGGTGGTGCTGCTGGATCTGTAAGACATGGACAAACTAGTTCCTAAATACAAACAACAGACACCCTTTGGCACAAATGGAGCGTAATTCTCCGGTGTGTCTGCACAGTTACCCAACTCTCTGTGACACCATGGCTTCACTGTGCCACCACAGACCAGGGCAGTGAGTCTGCTACTTTAGAGGCCAAAACAGTGCATTCAAGAGTCATGATGTTGACGGCCCTTAAACTTCCTGGATAATAATGGTAATATAGCTAACCGCTGCTCTTTGACAACATGTCTTTGTTGCACTACAGTAGCAACACACAGAGTACAACCGCTTTGGTAATCATGTAATCATTAAGGGTAGCTGAATCAAAAATGTGCCATTCAGTAGGTTCCCATGATTTCAGCTGATAAGCACCATTCTCTGAGGAAACACTTAAAGTGTCAGCATATAGCACAAAAGAACTGTAGTTATTAAATGCTGTCTTGTAGGTAACGAATGATTGTCTTTTTTTATAGTCAGTGTTTATGCCCCTAATTAGTAGCCCCTCTGGAACTCTCTCTTGGCCCTGGCTCTAACACACTGCTACACCATCACGAGGACTTCAGCCTGTGTGGTGGATTTTCAGTTATCCTCCAGGATCAGTCTCAAGTCTCCTGCATAACCACAGACTTCATCTCCAGAGCAATGCCCCTTGGTTTGTCTTTCTCTCCTCAACCTCTCATAACTCTTCTCTAATCACTCTTCCTTTCTCTCCACCCTTTCTCCGAGTCTATAACCTCACAAGGTTTCAGTGTCTTTCTTGTCCAGCCTGTGCCAAATCTCAGTAAATATATATATATATATATTATATATTATATATTTTCAACAACTTATGGTAAAAACACATAACTTTGGCAGCATAAGCTGATAGCATACATATGATCTATGGACTGACCATGTACATTTTTTGGGGGGTTTTTTGTTTGTGGAAAGGTGTGTGAGGGCATGAGGCCCTATATCTACCACTATGGAAGGGTTTATACTTCAGGGTAAATCTAAAGGGAGTGAACATGATATGAAATATGGCACCAAAACTACAGGGCTCTAAAACTACATTTCCCACAGCCATCATAGTCATCATCAAGATGATGTTGCTGCCATGTCAGCTCCTGAGTCATTAGCCTAAAGCTCAACCTCACTATGTTATATTTCCTCCAACAATCTCACTTTTAAATAATAATCTTAAACTTAACATTTCAAAATAAACAGAAAGAGCACCTACCTGTGGAAGAAAAAGAAGAAAAGTGGAATAAAATGCAGGACTGACTACGTTTGTAAGAAATACAGCAGCATGAAAATGAATATTAAAGTTCACAAACACATCACTAGAGGGGAAAATTAAGTAAAAGAGAAACAGTACAGTGGTAAAGTTTAGCACAGTGTAAGAACTATCAAGAACAGTAGACTTGAAGCCTCACTATTACATTATTACTAGCACCCTAATGATATACGTTACGTCTAATGAACTAAGATTAAAGAGGCCTCAGCTGAAGGTGTTTGTGGAGTGTGTGACTCACTGGGCCGCAGGAAGGCAGTATCCGTTTCATCTTCATGGTCACTGAGTGACTGGAGTTCTGCAGAAGAGCGGCTTTGCGCCCCAGTTTCAGGTAGAAGTAGGTGGTGTAGGGGGTAAAGCTGAAGTCCTCACTTTCAAAGGGAAGAGGAAAACGTGCAAAAAATTTTTTAAAAAAATCCTATTGTTCTCTCATTCTTAGTTTACTAATGTATTCATCCTACTGACACCACTATGACTGATCTGACTGTAAAGAGAGGTAGGGAAAATGACTGGGTCTTAGTAAAATTCCCTCATTGAGATCCCCGTGGGAATACCTCAGGTAGCCCTGCAGTAGTAGATGGACAATGATGGCCTCCACCTCCGAGCGGGACAGACTGGTCACCTGGATCATCTTGCGGCGTTTTGCTGGGCCCTTCCCCAGCCACGTCTCACACACCTTCAGTGGAGTCATCTTCTCATCCAGAGAGCTGGCTATCTCCACGATCTGCACTACGTCCCGGGCATGCTGCGTGATGTCCACTGTAATGTAGTCTGGAGGCAAAAACACGCCGAGGTCCCAACGTCAGGCCCACGTGTTAATCGTATGCACAAGTAACAGTAAAGTCAGCTTGTCTTCAGTACAATCAATTTTTTATAAAGACTTTCACTCTGAGCTTCTACATTATGGAGTTTGATCATGTGATCTTTACTCTGGAGGGACTAAACACATGCCCATGTCAATGAGAACTTATAGTCAGAAATGCTACAGCTTTGTCTTACCACTGCCATGGCGACACACATCACACATCTGGTTGCACTCGTCATCATCCCAGACTTCATCGAAATGAACCGCCATCAGTGACCGCCGACACCTGCACATAACACACACTTTCGTTCTTCAGCGCATTAGACAGAGTATCAACTCATGTCAAAAATGTATTCACTGTCATTTCCACATCCTAACGTGAAATGTTTCAAGTGTCCGAGATTCCTTTTGAGAGAGTTTAAGAAGAAACCACCAGTGCCACTCTAGCCCAATGCTGGCTATCATTTTCCTGCACTTTCATAAGACCTGATTTTCCTTGAATGGATGGTTACCTGTCCACATTCTGACAGTAGGTCACCATGTTATAGAGTTTCTGTTGACCTGTATTCTCCATTACCACCATGGTGCTGATTCTGAAGATGTCTGCAAAGCCGTAGAACACAATACAGTCGGCCGGAGCGTCATCTCTGCCTGAGAGCCAAGATATACAATTAAAATCAGACAGAGAAACCGGTAACAGTTCTGTTCACAAATTTGGAGATCATCTTGAAGCTTGGTATTGGCTGCCATGAAAATGAGATGTGTGGGTTTAAACCAGTTTGAGATGTGTGTGTGTGTGTGTGTATGACTGAGCTTTTGGACTACCTGCACGGCCACTCTCCTGATAGTAGTTCTCTATGGACTTGCTGATGGAGTGGTGGATGACAAAACGCACATCTGCTTTGTCAATGCCCATTCCAAATGCCACAGTTGCAACCACCACCTACACATATAGCTGCATTAGTTCCGTATCCCTTTGTATTCACATCCACTTTTGCTTACAGTTATGTGTATTCATTCAACCAACAATCTAATCTAAAGAAACATCTACAATGTTTTGGAATGAAACTCCTAAATATCTCGCTTAGGAGGACCTCAGCGGTAGCATGTGTGTTGTTCAAAAGTACAGTCCTACTGTTAATGGACTACTTCCCTAGCCACTAAGCTGTAACCACTCAGCATACAGGCTGTTATACCTGGATCTTTTTGGAGGACCATCGCTGATGGACCAGGGTCTTGTCTGAGGCCCCCATATTGGCATGGTATGGCTGGGCACAAATACCTCTCTTCTGAAGGTCCATTGCAACCACCTCAGCATCCTTCTGGGAGAACACGTACACGATTCCTTCCAAAAAAAGAAACTTGTTGAAAACCATGACTTTCTGTATTTTGGTTAATGTGAGACTGAGTTTGTCAGTGTCTTATCAGCAGAAACAGATGGAACGTATGGTAACATCATTCACTGATTACCTGACTGGTCTTTGTATCTTCCCTTGATCAATGAAGCAATTTCACCAACCGAGTCCTCGCTGTTTGCATCTTTACACCGCACCTGAGAAAAGGTTAACATTACTTCTTAGTGCTGTGTCCTGTAGTCAACTGACTATTCACAAAATGCTCACAAAGCCCTTTTATCCAGACATCCTGCTGTTTTTAACTGTTGACAAAGTCCTATCAGAGAAACTAGTGTGTGTGTGCATGTGTGTGTGAGTAAGAGTGAGACAAAAGCAAGGCTTTGTGGTTTAAGGGCTTTGCTCTGTAAAAGTAACCTGCCTCGTAGTAAAGGTTGGGTCGGTTAAAAGGGGCAGTCAGTGTGACTGGCTCTTTGATACACAGAATCTTCTGGCAGTCTTTCAAAACTTGGCTGGTTGCTGTGGCAGTGAGTCCAATCAAAGGCACCCTGGGAAACTGTCGCTTCAAGATGCCAAGGAGCTTGTAGTCTGAGACAGACACAGAATGACAACATCAATTTGTCGGTAGCACAGTGTAGTATTTAACTTTTATTCCATGATGTCATCTGCTTAATCTTGGATTGAGAATGAGACAAAAATGACATTTCACAAGTGAGATATTGCTGAGACAGAGGAGAAAACTGGTATTCACATCAAATTTTAAAAACATTTAAGGTAAAATATTCACTTTTTTGTAGTTTTATCCCCTTTACATCCCAATTTAATGGTAGCCCATAGCCCTTGTATTTCTCATCCCTATTGCAGGCACAACCACCACACCCAAGAAGGGTGTAGACTACCTCATGTCTCCTCCGCTACATGTGGAGTTGCAGACCACTTTCATTAGACCACATAGGACTTTTTAGAGAAGCCAAAAAGCATATGGAGATTCATGCTATGTTCTGCCAAATGGTCCCTGCCTTTGCCATCCAAAACATTTACCTGCATCATAAATAATATGAACCTAGACTGACATCCAGCCATCATGAGAACACAACAGACAAAATACAGAGAGCACAAAGGAGTACGACACTTCTACAAGGGTGCTTCAGGTTTGACTGAGTGACTCTGTGTGTGTGTGTGTGTGTGTGTGTGTGTGTGTGTGTGTGTGTGTGTGTGTGTGTGCGTGTAAAACACATGTTACTGTTGGGGTTACTGTAGTCTGAAGCCTCACCAGGTCTGAAGTCATGACCCCACTGGCTGCAGCAGTGTACCTCGTCTACAGCTATGCGTGCCAGCAGGCCCATGTTATAGGCCTTCTCCAGTTTGGACATCAGCAGTTTGCTCTTTGCAATCTTCTCCGGGGTCACGTAGAGCAGCTTAAAGGGGCTGTTCTTATCAATCATACCTGTCATGACCAATCTGGAATGTTCCTAAGAAAACAGCAATGGACAATTGGATATGAAGGACTTACTACTGCCAGATGTGTTGGGCCTCATGTTGAATTACAGCACTAACATTACACTTTAAAGGTGAATACAAGCTCACATTGGCAACAGAAAAAATACTGACAAGTGTAAATAAGAATAAGATCCTTTTGTTTTTTTACTCAAATTTAAATTTTTTGGAATATGTGTCCCAAAAAAGGTGCCAGAGACAGTCTGAAAGGCTCTGTGAATAGAAGAGAGGAGCTTTGCATCACCTTAGTGCTGGATGCATTGAGTGTGACTGCAGGGACTCCGATGGATTCCAGACACATCAACTGGTCCTCCATGAGAGATACCAGTGGAGCAATGACCAGTGTAAACCCTTCACAACACACAAACATACACAGTTACACAGTGAAGGCTACCATCGCACCCAAAGCATTTCAAAGATTACACCGCGGGCGCGAGTGTGTGCACGCGTGTCTGCGTGTTGTGTTGTTTGCGAGTTTCCTGAACACACAAAAACAGTTGCTGTATGTTATTCATTATTAGTAAGCGATTATTAGCAAGCATAAGTGATTTCCAAGTTTTAATTAGTAATATTAGGCAGAGGACACAATACTTCACTTTAGTTTGAAAGTGGTCAGTGGTAGTAATAGTGAATCAAAGTGGTCAGTGGTAGTAATAGTGAATCAAGACAGCAGACGCAACATTCAACACAGCAGGAACTACATTTATGTGTGTGTGTGTGTGTGTGTGCACCTTGAGAGCAGATAGCCGGCAGCTGGTAGCACAGACTCTTCCCTCGGCCGGTGGGCATGACCAGGAACAGGTCTCTCCCTGCCATAGACAGGTTAATAGCCAGCAGCTGCAGGGGCCGGAATTTCGTCAGCTTAAACACCTTCCCCAGTTTCTCCTGCACTTCCTTCGACCACAGGAACTCTACAGTTGATGGAGATAAAACAGTAAGAAATGACTGCACATACACAGCCCCACAAGACACACTATATTTTCCACATGAACACTAATGTTAATCTCGCCCTCCAGCGACTGCCTTTGCGACTGCCTTTGACTCACATGAAGGTTTCCCAAAATTACTTCCCTGACCCTGCAGGCGCCCCCTGTCAGTCCTCCCACCGTCCTGCAGCCATCCTGCTTGTCTGCCTGGCTCCACTCTAAGTTTTTCCATATCAGCTAAACATAGTGCTTCCTTGAAACTGACTTTCACTAGTGCACAAGTCCACTCACGAGGCCTCTCAGTCCCAGTAACCCATAAATCTGCTCTGTGACACTGTCAGAGCAAAGAGCAATTTCCAAAAAAAAAAAAAAATTGAACTGAACTGAATCCTAAACCATTGATCCTTACGTACACTGCTTGACAGATCGCTGAATACTGACGTGTCTTCACTTTGCCTTGGATGTCAAATCTGTGAAATGTGAAAGTATGTGGTTGTGCAGAAACGTGTGGGGAAGATGGTACCTGAGTCTTCATAATACTGAAGTTCCTGTTTGCTGAGTGCAGATTTGGAGGTTTTACTAGAAGAAGAAGAGGAGGTTGACTGGGCCGACTCACAGGCCTCCTCAAGAGTCTTCAGTAGCTGGGCTCTTCTGGAGTTCAGTGCAGCTTGTTTCTCCAGGAGCTCAGAGATCTGAAGTTCCAACAACTCCAGCTCTGCCTCCACCGAGTCAAGCTCCACACGAGCATCCTCTACAGAGACACAGGAGAATGGCTACTGCTGCAGCAGAGTCTAACGACTGGAGAGCCAAAAAGCCAGAACGACATGCTAATGCAGAGACACAGAAAACTGAACTAAACTAGTATGACATACATGGAATGGAAGAGATGGAGAAGAGGACAATGTTCTCTATACACATCAGTTTTTCTCCTGAGCAAGCATAGCTCTATCCCCTGTGACTCAACACATAACAACCAAACTTCACTAAGCCAGAGGAGTGCAAAGTCTATCGCCATCACACTGCTAATGACCTGAGCCTCGCAGGGGAGAGTCTAATTATGGAGGGAACTCTATATTGTTTAATAGGTATGATTCCCAAAGGGCATTTTGTGCAGTACCTATGACTTGGTTTTTACCTACTAGCTCACGTAACTCAGCGGTTTCAAGTGGGATCTGTACGTCACTTTATACATCATAGTATTTAGCAAATTAGAAATTGAATGATTCACACCTTTACTGCTGTTGTTTTCCATTATACATGTCAGCCCGCGAGACAACAACTTGGAGGACACTTCTTGACGTCTTGATCATTCTGTAACAGAAAAGGACAATAACCATCATATAGCGCAAGATATCGTGGAGGTATTAGAATACCCCGACCGCAGTTCCATCACTTAAGCATAGACTGAAGATGTCAGAGTGTTTCCGTTTTATGTACACGAGGCAAAACAACTCCTATGAACGTACCGCCAATCAGTAAACCAAATTACAAATCTGGTCAGTGTAAGGTGTCACAGTTCAAGACATCCCTTCCCTTTCTCTGTACAATGCCCAAATAAATAATCAAGCTCGAAATGTTTCTTGTGAATAACTGCGGGCCAAAGTGCACAAGTGGGCCAATGAACTTCACATCCTCATTCAATTTATTCAAGCATGCACGGGTTGGTATATTATAAACAGACCAAGAACCGTGGAACAGAAAAGTAACACATTCTCCTCTGACCAATATAAACTCACTTGGAAAATATGAACAAAGCTGCCTGCTAATTTAGCCCAATAACCACTTGCTAGTTCGTTACTTACCCCTCATTGAACTGCTCAGCTCTGCTTGTTTGCGGTTCACTTAAGGAGTTGCTACTCGCAACGATGGCTGAGATGTGCGGGAGAATAGCCAATCACAGGCAGCTGGACCTGACGTTAGATCCGCTCATATTGGATCCGCTCTTTTAGCGTGTGTGGACGTGTGTACCAAAATGGTATTCCCAGAGAATTGTGTGCACTAGTGCTTTATTCAATGACCCTACTTTAGCAAACCTCATGTGGAAGGCAAATTACTGGGCATATTATATACATTCTACATACTAAGTCACTGTCCTTCAAAGTCACCTAAAAATTACTGGCCTGTGTATGGTGTCATATGAAATTAAACGGATCACTCTTAGAAAATAGGTGAATTTAATTAATAGAACTTTGTCTGCGGTGTTTGAAATGCTACCGTTAGATTGAACCTCCCCTTGCACATGTCATCCGGAAGACCTAAAGAAAGTGTTTCCGGAAGACGTGGCGGCTGCAACAGTTGTTGCTAGCAGCACTGACGATTTGCTGCTGAAGTGGACTGACAGGGATTTTCTTGCTAGTTTTACGGATATTTGTTTTTCGCTCGTCTCACAAGCCGCTCGTCTTCTGCAAAAATGATCTCCCTGACTGATTCACAGAGTAAGACTGATGAGCACTTCTGCTGCCAATGCTGTTTTAAATGTGACTGTATACAGAGATTAGCTTTTAGCATAGTTCATTATTTCGCTAGCGGATGTTTCTATGTTAATTCATTCGCTCTGCCTCGCCGGTTTACCACCTTAATTTGCGTAAAGAACGGCAAGTTCAGGATACTTTATATTGTTTACTTTAGCCTTTGTACTCCATCTTAGCCGTCTGTCAGATACTTACTTGGCAGTCATGTAAAACTACTGGGCCCATTGTTGGACGTTAACTTAGCCAGCGGCCGGATAACCAGCTCTAGTAACATGGCTTTCTTTGCCCACCTATTAGCGAAATGTATTTGGAATATCAGTGGTGGCACTGGTGGTTAAAATGTAACCGAGTCATTCTATACGTATATATTTTTCCTCATATCATTGCGTAGGCTTAAAACTGATACTGAGTAAATCCACCAATGAAGAATTACTGCACTCTTTGGGGATGTGCCAAGTGTTATTCATTTTCAAGAAGAGGTGAAATCAGCAGTTCCCAGACCAGAGCTAACACCCAACAGAAGTGTCTATATTCTGGCAGGTGTATTGCCAATATGAGTGTCGCATGAGTGTAAGTTAAATTGTTCTGTGAGATTTAAGCAAAAAGTTCTTAATAAAATTCTCAACGTGTCCTTTCCTTCTTTTTACTCTCCAGAGATTGGGATGGGCCTTACAGGCTTTGGTGTGTTTTTCCTCTTCTTTGGCATGATCCTGTTTTTCGACAAAGCACTCCTCGCAATTGGAAATGTGAGTATTTCCACCCATATAGATGTGCCTTGCTCTTACTCTTTGCAGTTTGGGTGTCTGTAAAAGTTTACACTTAGCAGACTATCAGTAGCTATGAGAAACCGACAGCTGTGACACCTTACACGTCAGGCCTTTAGAGGTGACCAGTAATCAACCCCCCCAAAAGTCTTCTGTCTCCCATCACCACATTGTTAGAACACGCTTATACAGTAGTCTCTTATTTGTGCTAAACATACATGGGGGCTTGTAAACTCTTATTCTTTCACATTGTGTAATCCAGGGATTAGCTCTACTTTGACATGATTTTATGTGTGTATGTGTGTTCTCTCAGATCTTGTTTGTGGTGGGCCTAGCGTTTGTCATCGGCCTCGAGCGCACATTCAGGTTCTTCTTCCAGAAACACAAGATGAAAGCCACCAGCTTTTTCCTGGGGGGAGTGTTTGTAGTTCTGATTGGCTGGCCTATTATTGGAGTGGTTCTTGAATTTTATGGGTTTTTCCTTCTTTTCAGGTAACAGACTTTTGTTTTTAATAAGCTATAACTAATACAGTTCACAATTATTACATGTTCATTTTAGTCATCTCTTCTTAAATATCTGCTCAGTGTGACATTTTTTTTAACTGTTTTAAAGGGGCTTCTTCCCAGTAGTGATTGGCTTCATCAGAAGGATACCAGTGCTGGGGTCTCTACTGAACCTCCCCTTTATCAGTGGGGTAAGTGTGTCCATGATGGGAGGTACTGTAAGGTTTCTGTGTCAGAAATATTGGGTTCTGTGGCCTGAATTCGCTGAAGTGCTTTAGGCCAGATAACCTGATTCAACCAAAATCCATGAAACCCCCCACAGTTTTTTTGAAGCTGTGGTATTTTAGACATTAAGTTCAGAAGAGGAAGAAAAAGAAAACACAGGAACCTTTCCCCTAAACTTTTACTCACATATGTATATAGTCTTTCACCTCATTTGGCACTGACAATGGAATGACTATTGTATGTTATATTCGTGATTGAACAGAAAGGGCCTCAGTAAGTTATCTGAATTAGGCCATTCATTTTTTTCCTTGTACTAAATTCTGAATTAGTCCAATTCATTTTAACAAATGTAAGAGTAGTGGCTAAAATCAAGAGTCTAAGGTGCGCAGGTTCACACACTTACCGTTAAACACAGGAATCTGTGCTCATGCCTGTTTTCATCTGTGCTAATGAGAGCAGGTAAGCGTGTGTGAGTGTGAGACTGAGGTGAATGTGTCTTTGTTGTTTTCTTAAAGCCTTCGTAAGGCTGTGAGGACAATCACAATTCTTGGTCAGTCACTGCTGGTTTTCCCATTACATGTGAGCATGATTTTCGGTTAATGTCACGTGATTGTCTTGTTTCATTCTTTTGAGCACTGGCAAGTTCAGTGTTTGCACAAATATGTAAACTTGTTGAGGAGCATTGGAAATGTTCATTAATTTAAAACTTTATCTACACAGCCATATTTTTTATGGACAAAAACTGTTGCCTCTGTCTATTGTGGTTGCAGAGTCTTAGTACTTTAGGCAAGATTAAGACTGAAATTTCAGCAGCCTCTCTCAAGTCCAATTATGACTAACCACATAAATTTGTCTCTTCATGCGAAATGTTGAAAGGCATAATTAACCATATCTATTATAATTTTGCTCTCTTTCAGTTTGTGGACAAAGTCGGAGAAAGCAACAACATGGTATAACAGAGAGACTGTTCTTTCTTTCTCCTCACCTCTTATTTATGGCGATATCCCCTGAAGCAGCTTTAATCCCCCGTTGGTCAAACAAAGTACTAAAAGGTCATATTTTAATGTGTTCTTTTCAGACAAATTTCCAGGAAAATGTCTATGTTTATGTTTCATTTTGCTGACAAGGAGTGGCTAACTGTGTGGTGTTGAGCAGAGGCCACTGCATTGTCATAGTGACAGTGCAAGCTACGGGCAGTGGCTGACCAAACCCAACCAGGCTTGATGTATTTTACAAGGCTCCTTATGCCATTGCCCTGCGCAGTTTTTTTTTGTTTTTTTTTTTAAACTCTGCAGAGGATCCTCCTTAAAGAATGGAGTTAATCAGGCCAGACCTGAATTGGAGCTGTTTTGGTTAACAGACAGAAGAGGACAACTGTGACCGGCTGACCTGCTATGATGAAAGGCTTGGATTCTGTTACAGCAGTGACTCTGTTACATTGTTGTACCTGTGGTCCAACTTTGGAGGAAGGAAAGTTGGGACTTGTCTGAAGTGGGGTCTTATTCCCCCTTTCGTGTGCTCTCTTAGAGCTATTACTTGAGTGCCAGGTGTATCTGTTTCAAACAAATTAAGTCAGTGATCACTCCTTTGTATGATTCGCTGAGAAACGTGTTTTTGTTTTTTGTGAAAGTACATGTTGCTTTGATTTTAATCTTTGTAAAATCATCACAAGACTGTGGGAAAGGGGAATGGTTTGGCTGTATGCAACTTTTGTAAATACAGATTTTGAAAAACTGTTTGTGTGTTCGGTGTGTCGGTCATTTACAATAACTGTCAGACCAAGTGAGCCAAGATCAGGTGGTTTGTGATGTAAAAAGTTGCATGTACACGTACACTGTTTTGAATTTTGAGCTAAAATGTCAAAACCTACTGAGACAGCTAAACTATTGCAAAGTTCCAGAAAGCACAGGGTCAAATGATATTACTATTTGAAGGCATATTAATAATGTATGTTTTTAGAAATATTATGGTTGTCTTTGATTTATGAGCACTCGAATTTATGACGGCTGTAATACTAACCTTATACTAGAGTAGCGACGTTTTCTGCCTCTGTCACATGGGATTATAGTCATCGGCCGACAGGCCTTATTCACAGCAGGTTGACATTAATATTACACACAGTAGTTTTTCGCTACATGAAATAGCCCCTGGAGTTGAGGGGGCAAAACAGAAGGTAGTCTACTGTTTCGGGGCACGATCCCTGTCCACGAAGTATTGACATTACGCTCTCTACCCAAAGACAGCGTTTTAAACATGTATTTTGAAATTTAACACTTTTGGACCATCTATCAATGTTGGCATATGGAGAGAAAGTCAATATGGTCCACAGATTAGGCTAATATATTTAGCCTCACCGAGGAAACCCCATCAGCCATTCATTGATGGGCTGTCAGTTCGTTCATTCATAAAAACGACCGCCTCTTTGTTTCAACCGCTCCATTGAACAGGCAGTAAACATATCGATATTTCCAATGCTGGCTTTTCCATGTTTTTTTTAGCCCAAAAACTTATAGATTTTCATTTTTTATTTTAAAAAAACAATAATTATGCGTATAGTTTGCATTGTTTTCATTCTGAGAGATTTGTCTCCACTGTATACCCAAGTCTAACAGGCATCAGTGAATCATGATGCACTTGAATTGCTGTTTCAGAGGTGTAGAATCCAACCCCTGTTAAATCAATCTGACTTGACCTATCACTGCAGGCTATCTCGAATAAAGCATTACACGTCGTCTGAGACACACGTGTCTTCCAGGCCACTCATTATAAATACCAGAGGTGAACGTGCGTAGTATGCTCAACCTTTATAGCCTTTATTTCAGAACGAGACCGCTGAGGAGGATAACAGAGACAATGAAAGTAAGAAACAATGTTATTTACTACTTTTAATGTACTGAATATGATAACTGAATTAAATAAAAGCGAAGTGACCTGTTTTAAGAGGTGTTTAATTTTTGTGTTCTTCGTCTCCCACTCTGCTCCAAAATCATGGTCTATAGGTGTTCATTCAGTACTTTTTTAAATTTAGATCGATTAATTTCAACCGTAATAATTATGTCATTTCAGAATTTATTAACGTGTACTTTCTATTAATTAGGAAACGTATTTATACTAAGTGACAAGACAGGCACGCCACATTTTAGCCTGAAAGAAAATTAGGACTACCCTTTGACACAGTTTAATGTAAACCAGTAAAGTTCTGAAATATCCTCATGCGTTTTCAGGGAATAAGGACGTTTACAGCTTACGCACTAGCGCTGCTTCTTCTGGCTTCATCTGTGTCCTATACTTGGAGCGCACCTAAGGTGATGTAATGAATTCTCAAGTTGTAATGTTTTAGAATTATTTGCCGCAATGTAAAACCATCTAATCCACAAATCGAAATGCTTTCTTTTAAAAAGGCCAGTTTTCAGCGGAGAAATTGGACGCCCCAGGCAATGTTGTATCTTAAAGGCACACGTACGTAAACTGCGAACACACCTGTTTCAGTAATTAGTATAACCTGAAGTTGATGTCTCAGCGTTTAAAATGAATGCTTACTCCGCATAACGCACTCAGCAAGTGCACTTTAAAGTGTGATATTTTGATTGTTTGACTGTCCTGCTCTTGCAGAAGGACGGCGATTTGTATCTGAGGACAGAAAAGAGGGGGATGTATTTGACTCATTACATCTAGGTGAAAATTACCTCTTCTTATTCATCACCATCTGAACAAACTTGTTTTTCGTCCCTTATCGGATTTCCACTGTCATCGAAATCGGGAAGTCGCGCAAGACACTGATAATCATTCTTTCCCTCCTAGAAACACGCAGTCAGAACACAGAGAACCTGAGTGTATCCAAAGCTGCTGCCGTTCTTCTAAATTTTCTCCAGCAAGCAAAAGATGATGGTAAGTGGATACAGCCTGGGCTGCGTTTATCAAAACACAAGATCAAAAGAACTTTTGTGAACTAACTGAATATATCTTCAACATCTTTAGATTAAGTAAGATTCGGTCAGGTCGAATAGTAATCTACAGGCTCAGTCTCAGAGGCTGATAGTCCTACAAAGATGTCAAACTCAGTGAAGGCTTCGTTGCGTTCAGACGCACATTTAAGGCTCCGCATCCAGTCTACTGCTTATAAACACGTAAATGATGTTCCGTACTATTTACATAATGATTTATATGAACGGGATTACATTTTTTTTCCTTTGCGCGAGTCAAAATCTAAGACTTCTAGTCCCTCTACCTTGTCTGGAGCAGTAGACTTGAAAATGAATTTTTTTAAAAAAATTGGCATTTGAAAATTCACTGAGTTATTCTGTTTTAAATTTCAGGAGAAGACAATGGATTGTTTTTTCAGGATATACCGGCTTGGAAAAGAGACTACTTCTGATTAACGTCTGTAAATATAACTGGACTGTCATGTGTTTGTCTTCCTTTTTGCTTAAATTAAAAGTGCATTTATGGCTATGTCAGATATTTGAACAGGAGCCAAATGAAGCTATTCTGTGACAATAATTCCAGGATATTTGCTCTGCTGATTAAAAATGAATTTGCATTCATAACAGATACTGTGTGTGGGAATATTTTCGGTGGTATGATTAATGGATCAGTTCAGCTACAACAGGAACTCAGTTTGATATTGAAATGTAAACCATCCATAGCATAACTCTTTTGTCAAAACAGAAATGAATTATTATCAGATTTGAATGTCATCAGATATGATCATATTATCCTCTTTGCCTTAATATCACAAATGTTTTCTTTATTCTTAGTGTTACGTTACTAATCTCTCAGAAAATGAATGGCATTGGCACAATATATACATATATATATCTATATCTATATCTATATCTATATATATATATATATATATATATATATATAAAAGCATCTCCTATGGCAGAGCATAAATATGATTTTAAGTGGATGCCAAAACATTACTGTAGAAATGTCCACAATATCCAGGTCGACATTATACCCTTTTTGAAAAGTTAGTTCATAAGTGTCATACTGAGAAGACAAAGATAAGGCATTGCAAAACTCTTTGACTGGTTCACACACAGATGTAACAGCATTATAAACTGTATATTACAAATATTTGGCCTGTGGAAAACTGGCTACTGTTGCCATAAAATATGTGTATTACTCTGGGTCTAATTCTAGTTACACTGCTCTGAAAGTTGTAACTGGGTGTGGCTCTTCACTGCTGCAACATTGGTGTAAACAGTGTAAGGGGGCGTGTTCCCTGATGGCCTAAGTTTTCACACTAGGGTTAGGACTAGGGAAGATAGGATATGGCTTCTAATTGCCGTATTCTCCTGGCTGTTTCTTCTTACCCGGTGGCACAGCTCCAAGAGTAAAGGGTGCTTTGATATTCTGTCTGTCTCGCTCTGCCTCCTCATCTTCGTCATATGGCTCCTCATCCTCCTCATCGCTGTGATGAGGAGTAGAGTGGATGGAGGCAGAAGGGGACGGGGGTACAGACTGGGGTCGTGGGTAACGGAAACCCTGCGTCTGAGGTGAATAAAGCACACACACACACACACACACACACACACACACACTCACGCACATGAGAACACCCAACATATCCACAGATCCACACCTGACTGTGCGAAAAGTACAATGCACCACATGTGAGTGTGTATCTGTGTGTGTGAATTGGTATCTAGATAATGACTTCCCTCTAAGCCAAATGCCATTCTGTCAATTAAGCGTGGAAAAAATGAGTCATATTTGACAATGAGTGTGTTGTCTATGAGAGCCTCTGTCAATAGTCCCAATGAGAGAAATAAGCACCTCCTTCCAGCAGTCTATCATTCTCACTGGAAACACCCCCAACAGACAACACAGTGATTCACTTTTCTTTTTTTTTTTTTTTCATTCAAACTGGATGTTTTCGTTGGACTTTGGTCCTACTAGTAAAACTGCAGCTGACCATTCCAAGTAAATACAAGGACATGCACGTAGTCACTGTTATTCAGTATAAAAATGTGATCTGGAAATGACCTGGCACAAACCTTTTTTTCAATGTTTGCAGATAGGCAGTACTGACTGTTAGTAGTGCATGCCTGGTGCAGTGAAAATAGGACTATTGTTAAAGGAGGGAAATATCTAGAGTGTGAATGGTGCAGTGCTCACCGGAGGAGGGACAAATGTGTCCATTTTAAATGTGTCTGGGAAAGCTCTGCTTAAGGCCAGGCGTCGGGCATGGATGTAAAACTGAAAGAAAGAAAATATGCATTATAAGTATCTTTACTCCGATCAACCAAAAAAAAAAAGAGAACTCATGTCGGTTAAGGAGAACCCACTTAACCAACACGGTCTATTTGGTTGCACTGATCTACAAACGATTTTTTTTCTTACATTTTGCTGAAATGAACCAGCTGGTGATTTCTGCTCAAGGATACAAGTGCAGGCTACATTATATGACTGGGCACAGATGAGTGATTCATTTTACTTTTGATACTTTTGATAAATTCATAACTTAAACAAATTACTTAGACTACTTAACCTGTGCGAGCACGTCAATGATCTGCTCTTTGTGTTTTCATGGTGTCAACAAAGTCACAATGAAAAGTGAGAGATTTAGAGAAAAAAAAATGCTCGGCAGCACCGACCCGTCCGAGATAGCGCCAGTCCAGCAGGTCGGACAGTCTCTCAGTTCGGTTCCGCTGGATGATGCGCTGACGCCGGGACTGCTGGCAGAAACTAAACATGAACTGAGTCAGCTGATTACAAGACTCGTCCGCTGAGCGGAACCGCCGGTCAACAATGTAGATCCCTGAGAGACAGAGCAGGAGGACGGGTGAAAGGGTGGGGGTACAATCAAAAAAAAAAAAAAAGAAGAAGAGAGAAGAAAGGGTTGGGGTGCATTTGGGGTGCATGTGCATTTGGCTGTACGGGCCTGCTTTACTGTGGGGTGGCTTGATGGGGGTTGTAATTATGTGAGGACTGAGAGAAGGAAGAAATCTCCTCATCCTGTGCAGCCCCACCTCTAATATCCAGCTAGATGTGACATCAGTAACAGTGACAGTAATACTTAAATATGTATAGTAAAATCATTTTGACACAGTTCACATTTATAAATCTCTTATAACTGAACTGTGTCATTTGTTTTGGTTCTAGGTGAATTATTAAGTCGGAAGCATTAATATTTCAACACTGAAAACTTCCTACTGCTGTTCTATCGTTCATCTCTCTCCTGATTTTTGATTATTATTGTACGTGTTTTTCTCTGTTCTTTACAGTCTGCTCATGCCAGGTTACGGTTCTACTGTCAGATCTGAAAACAAACATTTTTCACAAACATCTCTTCCTTTACTGTGTCTTTTAAACATATGCTGTTGGATACTTGATGTGCAGTGTAAACATTGAGGGGATGATTTTTGACTAACTGAATCAGTTGGGTGACTCACCATAGGCAGACGGATCTGAAACATGCTCCTCCATAAAGCAGCCAAACCCAGAGAGGTTTGTGGTCACACTGGGGATACCCATCACAGTACACTCTCCTGCACAGAGCACATAAAACGACTGGATCAAAGAGGGTAAGGTGTGTATGTGTATGATTGTGTACGTGTGTGCGTGCATGTGTGTGTGTGTGTGTACGTGTACGTGTGTGTTTGTGTGTGTGTGTGTGTGTGTGTGTGTGTGTATGTGTGTTACCTGGTGTGTAACCCCAGGGTTCATAGTAGGAGGGGAATACTCCTAAGTGACAGCCCCTAACAAACTCTTCATAGTCCATGGGGAGCAGGGGACTAGTGGAGGATAGGAATTCTGGGTGGAACACAATCTGCCAGGTACAAGGCATTACACACACACGCACCGTTACATTGCTCATGTCTTTCACTACTAAAATCAAAGCAAGTGGCACAAACAAATTTTACTGAAGCTAATTTAAGAGATACACAGAATTGTACCAAGGGAGGAGTATTGCTTTCATTCAAAGAAAATACCAATGTAATGTTTTGAGTTAAAAGCAGAACGTATTGTGTCTTCCTTGTGTACCTTGACTCTGTCGTTGCGGTTGTTGAACAGGCCAATGCGGCGGACATTGGTTAAAATTGGGTCTGTAGAATCGTCCAGCATGTTATGAGTGGTGACTGGAGGCAGTGTGTGTCTCTGCAGAAAACAGTGTGTGTGTGTGTGTGTGTGTGTGTGTGTGTTTGTGTGTGTGTGTGTGTGTTTGTGTGAGTGTATGCGTATGTGTGTGTGCGTGTGTGTGTAAAAAAGAGAGAAGGTAAATGAAGTGATGTTAAAAGGATATTCATCAAGAGAGGCACTGATCCATGAACGCACTTTGAATCAGAAGCATGTATCATGAAGAGGAGCGAGTCTATCAGACATTTAGATCAATTCTAATAGTTTTCAGAACACTCTCCTTGTGCACTGTTGTTTATGATGAAAAGACTGAACCAGAGTCAAAATGTTAAGCACAATTTCTTCTGCTTTATAGATATATATTAAAAAAGAACTATTATTTTCTTTCTTTCAATGAATATTCAGAGCTGAACAACTTGATTAACTTTTGTTTCTGTACTACTATTAAAAATGGTTCCTTTAGTGACTTAAAAAGTGAGACATTTTATCATTTCATGATGCCTGGATATTCAACTATAACTGAGAGGGAAATAAACTCACAGTTACTTTGTTCATTTAGAGATATCATTGGACAATATTAATGAATGACCATAACCAAGGGCTTTAGGTGACAGTGGTGTCACGATTCCAGTGACTCTATCATTAATGTTTCTGACAGTTAGACAGTGTGTGGGTGGACTAAAAGAGGTTGTAAAATGCAATGCCTGCAAACTAGTACGATTTATAAATTACACCAGTCACTTTGCTGTGATTACAACTCCTACACAATGCTGATCAATAACTCACACACTTTTGGCCACAAAATATTGATGTAGAGGTAAATCTCAATTGAGTGACGGCACAGTGGTTCGATGGGTTGGGGGACTTCCATTAAGTGAAACTGACATAAAGTAGAGAACCCTACACAATATATTGACCTGCAGAGGTATGGGTCAAACATGACATTTTCTGTAATGTCAGAGTAACGCGCCACTCCTCACAGGGAAGCCCGTCTCTGATTTAGAAGCCACACTATTCCTCAAACTGACCTGATGCTGACCTCTATACAGAGCTCATTTATAAGAGAAAGAATGAACAAAATGAAGGTCCAAAGACATGAATGAGGATCCCCATTAGGGTACGAAAACCCCCAGTGTATGGGATGCTATATCAGTGTTTTACGTGACATGAATATGATGCTTTCATAATTCCCCCCCATTCAGGGTATCCATTCTGTGGTGATCTTACCAAACATTGTCAAAGATTCTTTTCAAGTGCTATTTTTTTTCAAGCTGAATATCTACAGTTATCACACATTTACTTTTAAAAGGCTGTTTTTGTGTGTGTGTGGGGGGCAGGGGGGGGCGATATTCTAAATGTGTCTGTGGTGGAGCACCAACCTGTGTGGCAAACAAGGCCCTCTTCATGATGGTGAAGTCATCCCTGTCCAGAATCTTGTTCATATCTGGGATTTCCCCTCTGTGGAAAACAGCATATGGTTTAATTTAAGACAAGTGACCTCTAGGTGACATCTTACCTTAAGTCATCCAGAGGGGAGTGACATTGTGCAATCTTACCATAAATATTCCCTATCCGCCCCATGACATCTGTGAGACGTAACGTGTTGACTAGCATCAACGCCTTGTCAGGAATCTCAGCACTTTAAACACATTGAGGTCACACTCCACACCAGTGGACAAGAGTGACAGCCTCACTCTTCATTGTCATCACCACTGACACAGTGCAAACCTGGGTCAGTCTTATTCTCAGTGCACAATTACTGGTTCTGTCTCTCCCCCATACTCTTTCATGTTCCCATTTCGTTTACCAGATCAGAAATCAAATGAATGTTTCTTGGTATTACTTTGAACAATGGAAGCATTTTTGGGATCTGAGGCATGTTAACAAAACTGGATATTATTTAAGCCAGATCTGATAAAATGATGTAAAGACCAGGTACAGATGAATTTAATGTTTGGGTGGAAAGCTCTGCCACTCACTTTAATAAAGCCTCATACAGTCGTTTGCCAAACTTCTCCTTCACTGCATGGGCAGTGTCCCTAAAAGAGAGAGAGAGAGAGAGAGAGAGAGAGAGAGAGTTATGGTCAGTTGCTAAGGGAGAGAGGATGATAGCAGAATGAGCAGTGTCACATACCATAGCTGTTTGCGCACTGCTTGTCCCTTCAGTGACTCAACGTTAAAGTTGTTCGTTTTAGCTGGCATGATGAAGAAGACCACCACAGTCACGTCACTCTTATGCACCTGAAACACACACACAAACACAGGTTACGTGAAATTATCCTCCAAGGCTAACTGCACTGTGTTTCTCAGTAATCAGTCATAGAATAGGACATTTACCAGCAGGAAATCTTAAGGACAACTTGTGTATTGACCATCCATATTATAGACATATTGCCTTTGTTTTCACACACAGTAAGTGTAAAATATCTATCATTAGAATTAATGTTGACTGTATGTACCACAGTCCTCATGCAGTGAGTAAGTGTGGGAAGGAAAAATCATACCCTTAGCAAGTAATTGAGTCTGGACAAAGACTCCAGGAACACGTCAGCTCCTTTGTTAGAGAACTCATACCGGCCTGCGATAAAGAAGAAGAGCGTTTTCTCCAGATTGAAGTCCAGATGGCTGTCAGTGAAAGGAGAAACAACAGTTTTCTTATTATAAAGAAATGTGGAATCATCTACATTTCATTTTAGCTCAGTATCTCAAACAAATCACACCCCACATTCTCCTGTGCTGTTGATGGTGAGGAGTTGCTGACTGAAGGAGAGAAGAGGGAGAGTGTGTTTGAAAGGAATGAAACTCACCCGTAAAAATGTCCACGGACAAACTCTTGGATTTTAGCTTTGTTTGTGGAGTGAAGGTTCTGGAACTCGTGCACGGCGGAGAACTTCTTCACATTCAGGCCGTTTGGGGTCACCACATCTGCACAGAAAAAAAAAAACCAGATTCAAGAACAGATTAAAACAGACTCAGACCATCCATCTAGCAGGAACCGTGTAGAACATGTGGAATGATTTCCAAGAAACAAACTCTCTCTCCTGCTCACTCTCTCTCCTTCTGTTGTCAGTGTTAAATGACAAGTTTACTGAGGGCAGCTTCATCAATAAAAGTGTTAATAACTGTACAGAGACAGATATCATGCTTGCGTTGAAGTGCACACAGCCCTTATTACATTTGAAAATGTAAATTTGTGAGGACAGTGGTGGAAAGCACACGAGAAAAATGTACTCGGAAATTGGGGGAAAAATCATACAGGTATCTGGTTAGATCATTAACCTTCACTCTCTACTCATTTTTGATAAATCTATACATATTTATCTGTCACCTTCTATACCAAGCCTTGTCTCACAATAAATGTGTTATTGCTTCAGCTTTTAAAAGCAAATGCTCAGTTCTACTCCTGTTCTCCACTGGGAGTAAGTATTGTAAACAGGGTGACTAAATGTAACTGGTGGATTTAGAATAGGAGAAGACACATGTTAAGCAACAGGGGGCAGAGACCCTGTGGAGTCACCTGGTTGTCTGTGGAGCATGTGATTGGCCTCCACAGCGGTGATTTGAGACACTGTGGTGAAGACATGAGCACAATGCACAGCCGCGCGCTCCAGACAGTACCGGTGATAGATCTGTCTCTCTCCAGCCTCCCGATCTATATTAAACTGGTGTGGAAAACAGTGCATTACAAACCACACTTACAACAACTGTTTAACACCTGCCACATCACTGAACAAGCATTCCATTTTAGCCTTACATTTAAATTATTAAAACAAGCCAGCTAAGTCTTTCTGACTGATTGAGGTATACCGTGAAATGCTCTGCCCATTTTCAAGCCAAACGCTAAGGTGTACCAAATACCAATGCATAATAACTCCTTCTAGGTTTTCTAACACTGTGGTTTGAATCTCCTTTGGAGGAGGTGGGTGTCCCAGGGGTCTACAGCCACGTGGAATCTGCCCTCCCATCATAAGATTCTGTCAATTAACGTACAGTCTGTCATGATGCCTTTGGTCAGGTTAACCTTTATCCTCAGAGTACTGACCCCAATTATCTATATACACACACAAACACTTTTAATAAGCCCTTATTTCTTCAGATAACTTTACTGTAGTAAGTTTGTGTGTGATTATGCAGAAAGTGCCCAAATGCCATATTTAGGATTGAAAGGCATTAATGTGTGATCAAATTACACATCAATGATAAGCGTAAAAACACTAATAAAAATGTACATATTGTGTAATGGAAGTAATATTATACAATTTTTATTTCACAAACATTATGTATAGGGAACAGGTCATCTCTGTGTGTATGTGTGTCTTTGCATGTTTGTGTCAGCACCTTGTCCAGGTTGTTGTAGAAATCCACATTCCCAGCACATAAGTAGCGTCCCAGCAGAGTGGCGTGTGTGGTGAAAATGGTTGCCATGGGGATTTTGCGAGAGCGGCTAAGTACGAGTCCTGCTCCAGCTTGCCACTCATGAAAGTGAGCAATGACGTTGGGTTTGTCCTGGAGCTGATCTGTTAACTATTAAATCAAACACAGATTAACACTATGTCTTCACAGACACACTATGCTTATGTCTTCCATAATGCAATGACAATTTTTATATGCTGACTAATGCAATGTCTATTATACTGCCCTATTTGAATTCTTGGTATTTATCTTTTAGCCTCAACCCCTAAAACATGCTCTCATTTTCTCCTCATATCAGCCAAGAATTACAAGATACTGTAACCACTAAACTTTGCTGTATAACAATTATATCTCATCATGGCAAATCATTATCAATTCATTATTACATTAGCTTTCTAATCTGCATTATGTTAAACAACACCACAACACCAACCAGAACCACACACACACACACACACACACACACACACGCATGTATACATGCATGCACGCATGCACACATACAGGCAGGCAGGCACGCGCGCAGGCACGCACACACACCTCTTTGAAGAACCAGGCAATAAGAGAACCAAAGATCAGACAGTCATTAGCCTCCCTGTCATGGTACGGAAGCCCAATACCACATGTATCCCAAAGCTCCCCCTTCCAGCGGTCTAAGTTCCAGGCAGCACCCCCGATGTCAAACAGAATGACATAAGGACTGCCCTCTATCAGCCAGCGGCCAAAGTACACCTGTAACACAGTCACAACATTACACCTCACTTAAGTCAGAACCCAGAACGGTTAGGTAACTAATGGTTTTATTAGCCATGAAAAAGACACATGCTCAGTTATTCTCAGTTGCTCAATAAGAATATTTTCAGTGCTACTGAAACAAGAAGAAGAAGAAGAAGAAGAAGAAGAAGAAGAACAACAACAACAACAACAAGGGGAATTAAACTTGAATTAACAGAGGTTTCAGATCTGGATCTCTGTTCAGTGACTAAGTCATCTCTGTCCACTGCTGGGAAACTAGACTACAGACCACAGTTTTACAGCTCCCTTTCTCAGAACCAGAAGAATATCTTGTATAAAGCATACACCACCGGTCTTGCCTCAGCTAACGGGGGTCCTCATGTGCATGGATGTAGGATCACAACAATCCCTTCCGTGCAAAAGAATTTTACTGCCATCTTCTGGTCAAGCATTGTCAAGACATTCTCAATCCATTACATTTACACTTATTCATTCAGCAGATACAAACCAAGCAGAGACAGACAAAGGTATAAACAGTGCTACCAGGCTGGGGTGACAGAAGCAGTGTCTGAAAAAAGTGTATTAAATCATCTTAAAGGTGGTGTATGCCTATTTGACACAGTGTGATACTGTATGACTTAATGACATTAAATTGAACTGGATGTTAATGCAGTGTTCCAGTGATTGTGTATTGCTGTGCCCACTATAACCTCTCATTTTCTGGAGATTTCAGTGTTGAATACCAGGGATGGGACATCATACCTGACATCCACTATTCTTAAGCGAGTCCATGGCTATCTTGATAGCAGCACTTGGAGGATCACACTGTTCCACCTGAGTCTTGAAGTTGTGCTCATAATAAGGACCCATCATGAAATAGTTCTCCCCCCACTCATCCACTGTTATTTTAGCTTTAGTCTGAATGACAGTATATATACCACCCACTGGAGAGGAAAAGAAGGGAAGAGAGAGAAAATTGTGGGAGGGAGAGAGAGGGGAAAGGGTAAAATTGAGGTTTGAGAATGCAATAAATATCTTTCTTCCTTTTAATAGAATGGACGTTATCTTTGATCCTCTTTATCTGGGATGTAGCTGTGTGTATTAATGGAATAATTTCAACAGCACCATTTGGCCATAGATCCAGAATTAGAAGAAGTAGGGCATGCCTCAGTGTTACAACTGAGTTAGGAAACACGTATTGCAAAATGGTCACTCAATACACTGTCATAACTACCAACAAAGTTTATCTTGGCTCGTGTCACAAACCATCGTCTATCTCCAACAAGTAAGATCTCTCCTGTAAAAAAATTAAATATAGGCTACTATCTTCCCAGAAAATCTGGTTATTTATTTACTGATTAATATTTAACCGGACTGATAGTGTCAAACTGTAATTCAATATTTGTTCTCTGGAGGGTGAGCGGCTCTCTTCTCTATTCAGCAGCCCCAGACCACTGTTATGTGTGAGTAAAAGCGTATTTGAAGAGGGGTTGAACATTCGCTCAGTCAGCTGCGGAGCCTTGTAAAAGGTGACGTCTCGAGTCGAAAAGTAGAGGTCTCCATCGTGGTGCGCAAAAGCACTTTTCACTGGGTGAGGGGTTAAACAAACGCAAAACTTTTAACAATTTTCAGACTACGCGTTTGTAGTCGCTCTTATTTAAAATACACCTTTAAGTTGCGCTAAGTTAAAAAAGTGCCCCCAAAAATAATGCTAAAATAACTGTTAGCAAGAATATAGAGAACACATAATCGTCTACATTTACAGTGTCCATATCAAGTGTAATGTTATTACACAAGTCCCTCAGACCGTGGAACAAAGAAAGGGGTTGAGGTGCGATAGGAAGAATGCTCACCACGAGAGCTCACCTTTGTTGGTTACCTCCCACGCGATTTCAAACAGGTACAAATCCTCAACAGGTAAACTCTCTTCTTCCCACAGTGGCAGCCCACTTAAAGATGACATCGATAACGACCTCGACAGAGGCATTTTTGAAAGTATTACAAAGATCAATCTAAGGAATAAACTTTCGAAGTAAAGGACCGACTTACAGATAGACTACAGTTGGCTGAATAAACTAAAATGACCGAAATGAAAACAGGCTTCAGGGGAGATCAGTGTAATGTGAGCACAGACTTCTCACTGGTGGCGACCAGGTGCCTCGGCAAACGCACAAAAGACAGATACAGAACTGTCACTATCAAAGGTGCCTTCTTTTCATAGAGCGTATCCAACCTTGGCCGTCCAATGAAATGCCTGGACACTCGCTCTGCGCTTGGCTGAAGTCCACTGGCATCAAGGCAAAAGTTTTTGGCAGGCGTGGGATGAGGCACGTGTGTGCGCCTGAATGTCATAATCAATACTTCTGTTAAAGCTCGAATCAGGATTTACTGACTCATGGTAACGTCTGAGAATGACATGAGATCAAAGAATGAACCGAAGATATTAACAACCCATTTTCGTCTCTCCATTCACAGCACTCACACATCTTTAGTGAAGTTCTTGCGTGTATAGCGTTGTGGAGATCACATGTAGTTTCTTAACAAGGTATTGCCTCTATCTGGGCCGACAGTCACAAAGCGAGCTAACATAAGCGGCGACTTGAAAGGGTCAAAATTAGTGCGAAGCTGCAGCATTTTCTGTGTCCAGTTTGAAACAAACTTAACTGTTTTAATGCCAGTGTCGCATTGATGTCCATCTCCCTGTTTGACAGCTTGTTGTTGACCTTGTCATGGCTTCTTCAGGTAGCTGAAAAGACCTAGTGTGTAATTTCACTGTGTAGTGTGATGACAAAAGAATGATCTTATAATTGATTAACAAAATGTATAGTCTTAAACTATAACAAGAAAAAATGAAATACTAAACACCTTTTGATGAATTCATCAAAACTGATTTTGATTGTTAAGTTACAACCTGCTCGTTACACTGGAATTTTAGGTTGCTTTGAAATAGAGCGGATGCTATGTGTACTTATCCATTTGTACGTCAGCATCCGCAAATCCAGCTTCCCCTCATACCCCACTTTACCACCCAACAAAAGACAACGGATGAAAAAATAACTGGAAAACCCTATACTCTAATATGTTATTATGATAATAACTCCACTTTACACACGTATTACGCGGTGCCATTTGAGACTGGTCCGCAGTAATTCCGGGAATGGAGAAATTACGGTCACCTGTGACTCGAATGGGCGGCTTATTTATCACAGTGTAAGGACGCCCCCCTCCTTTGCTCCATACACATGAAAAGGGCTCAAAGGATGGTATGCTAGTATATATACCACCAGAACTGCACATGGGACTTCAGTATATAGGCTACTACGAAGAAGACCATTGCTAACGAGAGTTTTAGTTTCCAGTACAATGAAAATCCAGGCGTTTTTCTTAGTGACTGCAATAATTTGCCAGCATGGAGCGATGGGGATACCTGACTTGGTACTTCCAGAACGCTTGGATCTTCCAGGTAAAAACAAAAAAAAACCCTTTGACATCAGGGACATTGGTCCAAACGTTACCATTACAGACGATAGAGATAACAACAGAACTGTATAACGCTATAGGATCTGTGACCTTTTTATGGCTTTAGAACGAAAATCAGGGCTTTTTTTAATATCAAAGAAAACCTGTGCGATACAATGTACCCCCATAACAATCTATCTTACTGTAGAGTTTGGTCCGGAGAAGTTTCGAAGATACTCCACCGTGACACTAAGAGGAATCGATGGCTCCAGTGTAACGGACGACTCAAGTCTCTGCCTATTCCTCGGAGACAAAGACACACAGAACCAAATATCCTGCAAACATCGGCTAACACGTAATAATTTCAACTATAATCCATTTGGACTTCGCTTTGGAAAACGTGAACTGGCAAAATACAACATTTTAAAGTCGGGAGCAAGCAAACTACTACATATTTTACTTTACCTTAGACAACTGGGGGCATCTTGAACGCTTGGTTGCTGCTTGTGAAACTCATCTTCAAGAAGGATAATCTGTGTTCTTTGATGTTTTTTACATTGCACTGTTACGTTATCACTGCTGTTTCGGGGGGTTGTCAAGGTTTGTCCGATCAAAATTATGAAATATTCCAACAGGTTTTTAAGATATGTTAGGTTTAACTTTGTTGTTCTAAGTGAAAAATAAATTGTTTTGTACTATTTAGATGTGCTCTTTTGTTTATTAAAACAGCAATATACTGAGAGTTTCTGCTTTTTTTTTTTTACATCTTTACTGAGTGAACATTTAGGAGTACCTAGGGAAAGAGGATGAAAAAATAGACCTTTGACCGTTTTATCAACTTATGGAATTCTGCTTACATCTGATAACAATAACCACAAAAGAGCACAGAGGTTTGATCCAAGATTGACATTATCTCAGCTTGTTGTGAAGTCCCACCACTGCATAATTGTGTTCCATCATATCGATCTGATGATGAGTTTGTAAATAAACCAATCATTTGAATCAGACAGGTGCTGGGTTACCAGTAAACATGCTATGGGTTGTAACTCCAAGGATAAAATAGGGAAACACTGTCCAAAAAAACATTGTTACAAACTTTGTTGCTACAATGTCTGTAAGCTGTGTTAGAAACCACAAACAAATCCATAAAGTTTGGTTAAGGGTTTATTAACTTAATTGTCCGTATTTTGCTCACAACACGTTCAACAGTATGAATGACATTAACAGTTTCTTTTTTTTTTTTTAGTTAGATATTTCTATGACTGTCTCATCTCTGGCTCATCTCTCTTATTCTCTCCCTCCTTTGATCCTGACAGAAAAAAGACAAAGGTAACAAAAATAGGAATGACACTACTCTGCCTAAAGAGTATGATATCTCTCCTCCATCACATAAACACTGAGCTGCAACTCAAGAGGAAGAGTGAGAGGAGAGGAGAGGAGAGTGTTCGATTATTTCTGGGTTTCCCCTATACGGAGTGAGTTGGTGCAAAAATGTGCAGAGTCAAGACGTTATCATTTGATCATTCACTTGATTTTGAACATCAGGATTGAAATAAACATCCTTAATAATAAATTTGTGAAAAATAAATTTAACAAAAAAAAAAACCCCTCAAATTTGACTGAAGAGGTGGAGTGATGAGAATATTGTTTGGGAGTGTGTTGAGTGACGGAGCGTGTTCTCTCTGTGTATTAGGAGTGTGAGAGACACTCTCTGTGGATGGAAGGTTTTACACATCCTTCAGGTCCTTCTGGATGCCCCAAAGAGTGTCAGCGCTCTTCTTGAGCTGAGAGACCTCCTCATCAGTCAGGGTCATGTTGATCACACTACCGACACCGCTGCTGTTCAACACACAGGGCAGACTCAGGTACACCTCCTCATTGATGCCATACATGCCCTGTTGATCAAAACAAAACCAATCAGCCAAATCAGTTCACAACACATTCACATTTACACACACACACACATACACACATATATATATATATATATATACAATCCTTGACACCGGTCCTATGATTCCATACAATTCTGCCTATCAAACTGAATCTGTACATCAAACCCTTCCCCACCCCCCCACCCCCAAAAGTAATCAAAGTAAAAATATTATCAAAACTGCAGGTCAATTACCATCAATCCCCTGACACATTTCACAGTATATATCCGATATTACATACACCAGTAATGTCCTCTCTATCTCAGAGATCGCAAAGGCAAAATGGATTTTAGATCAGATAACAATACAGGACACACGTGTGTGAGTGTGAGCGTGAGTGGACGTGTGTCCTCACCTTCACCATGGTGGAGACTGGGTGGACCCTGTTAAGGTTCTTCATCAGACTCTCAGTCAGGTCAGCCACACTCAGTCCGATGGCCCAGTTAGTGTAGCCCTTCAGCCTAATCACCTCATAGGCACTGCAGTGGCACAAGAAAACATACATAAACACTGCAGGAAAAGATCCTAAACCGTCATTACAAGAAGAAAAGAACAGTGGCAGCAAATGTTGTTTACCTATCCACCACCATCTTGTGGGCATCCTTCCAGTTCTCACTGTCCTTATCAGTGCCAATGTCAGGGTTGAGCTTCTGGAGGTTGACTCCAGCCACATTAGCACCGCTCCACACAGGCACTACACAGCACAGAAGACAAAAAAACAACACACACCTTAAAAAAACCCCAAAAACTCCAGTATCTCCGGACCATCTAAAAACATCTAAAAGAACGCATTTATAATTCCTCATAAATATTACGATGAACTACAAATTCCTATAAATCAACAACTGAGGTTCTGGCCCTAATCAACCCTAAGATGGAATATTTCTCTCCTTCTCTCCCTCTCTCTCTCTTCCTTTGTTTCTCTCTCTCTCTCAATCTTTCTCTTTCTGTCCATCTCACCCCCTTTATCTATTCATCTTTCTATCCATTCCCCTCTCTGTCTCTCTCTCTCTTACCGCTGGAATCTCCGTGCTCTCCCAGGATCCAGCCGTTGAAGCTGCTGGAGTGAATGCCCAGTTTCTCGGCCATGAGGTAGCGGAATCGGGCGGAGTCCAGGTTGGTGCCGCTGCCGATGACGCGGTGCTTAGGCAGCCCACTCAGCTTCCAGGTCACATAGGTCAGAACATCCACTGAAGGACAAGACATTAAAAGTGGTCATTAAAAGTTCTCAGAGACCTGGGTGTGCATGTAAGCAACGGAGCGAGTAATGTGTTGTCTATGAGTATATGTGTGTTTACCTGGGTTGGACACCACAATTAAGATGCAGTTGGGGCTGTATTTGACGATTTGAGGAATGATGTGTTTAAAGATGTTGACATTCCTTTGCACCAAGTTCAGCCTGCTCTCACCCTCCTGCTGACGCACGCCAGCAGTAACCACAACAATACGGGAGTTGGCGGTCACGGAATAGTCTGTTAGTTAGAACAACAGAACACAGTTCTCACCTGTCTTACCAACATATGTAAGCTAATGTCTGACAGAGGGGCACATAGCTTAATGAGTTAGGTGTGAGCTGTATGTAAGTGTGTCTATCTGTCTCACCCTTGTCAGCAACAATCTTGGGTGTCTTGAGGAAGAGACTGCCATGCTGCAGGTCCATCATCTCTCCCTTCAGCTTATCTTCCATTACATCAACAAGTGCCATCTCATCGGCCAACTCCTATGGAAAGAGAGAGAGAGAGAGTAGACACCGTTTAGGATATCCCAAGATGATGAAACATCACGTAATATTGCAGTTAACTAAATTGTATCTCAGTCATTGTTGGTGGTTCTACAAAAGTAAACTCATTATCATAAAGTTACCTTATAATACTGTTATTACATATTATAACTGGTTGGATTATGAAATGAAAACAGAGACATGAATAGTGGGAGAAAAAGGAAGGTAAAAAGAAAGATAAACTCACCCTAAGCAGGATGCTAACAGCACAGGCCATGCCCACCTGACCAACACCCACCACGGTCACCTTGTTTCTGGGTGGCTCAGATGGACCACTGGCCAGAGGAGTGATGAGCTTCTGCAGGACGGACGACATGATCCACGCTAGATGGCAAGGGAGAGAGAGAGAGATCAATGAAAGGTATGGAATAATACGCCCTCCTCCACTTAACCCTCTGAGAAACTATGTTGTTCACTAAATTTAAGTTCGGGATCAAACTGAGGAACGCAATGCATCTAAATTTCTAAAATGTCTAATGAACAGCAAGTCACAGAAAAAGCCTAATGTTAATCACTGAGTGAGGTTAAGCCACAGGTGTCACTGTAATACAGAGAAAGAAACAATCTGGAGTTTTAGTATGAAGAAAACCAAAGACTAAACTGACACAACACATTCCTCTGTCTGTGAGTTTACAGATTTCTACCAAGCAACTCTTAAATGAACAGGTGAGCAATACACCAAAGTTTTGTTTAGCATTAGCTTCTTGTCTGCTATAAATAGCCCGGCACTCTGCCATTTCCTCCAATACAAAGAAGAACACCTTGGTTACACCACACAAGGTGCACCCAATATTCAGTCCCTGCAGAGTACAGACAAACCAAAATGAGTCATATAGGCAAGTCCTGTGCACAGACTGAATAACTCACAGGAGCGGACAACTGGTGTCAAAAATCTGGACATCCTTTGAGTCTGTCTGTATGGCCTGACTCTAAAACACTGAGCAACTCAGCAAACAAAGCGCCCATATTAAATACAGCTCCATCAAGGCTACATGACTCATCATATCAAACAGTCTCAGATTTGATGTTTCTGAGCAACGTTTAACGTATGTGGAGCGCCGCGACAGGAGACATCACGGAGAATAATCACACTGACCGGAGATTAACAGAGAAGCAGGGTTATCTGAGAAACAAATAAGATACTTGCTTAGTTTGTTGAGGCTCCTAGCTGCAAGATAAAGGAGCCACCATACGATCACCATCGCCAAATGACCTCAGGCTGCAGACTGCTCAGGAGAAGCCTCACTTTAGCATAAAGTCAGTTCAGAGCTCCTGTGACAGCTGAAGGGCATCACAGTGCCTGCAGCAAAGCGTCAGCTCAAACATGCAGAACGCCCGGTTTGGCAGAGCTAATCTGGCCCCTCCTCACCCCAGCTAGGCCTTGCTTTACTGAAGTCCTTAATAATCCTGTAAATACAGTGCTCTCCATCTGCTGTTGCATTCACACTATACACATGGTGTGTATAAGGAAAAATACACATTAACACAGTGTGTGTGTGTGTGTGTGTGGCGGAGGTGTGTGTGTGTGTGTGTGAGGGGGGTGTCAAATATTTGATCTTCAAAATTTGTGCAAAGTAACTGCGATGCTTGCCGTGCATTTATTGCCAGTGGTCTGACCATGTGGCCTTGCTAACAGCAAATCATCTCGAATCCTTTGTAATGAAAGATCACTGACTCACCAAAATGTTCACATTTGTCTGTTCTTGTTTAAAGTTTTACATCCTGAAAGTTGCCTCCTGAAAGCCCTGTTTTGAACCTACACGCACACAAATGTCTGAGGTATTACTGTTTCTTGTGTCTTATTGTTAGTGATATGTCCTTTGAAGGTTGGCGCGGTATTTTTAAGTGTCTACGTTCTTTTTTTAGTGCCATCTCTTTTGTGAGATTATGGTATGCAACCCATAAAATGGAATGTCTTTAAGTATATAGTTCACACTATATTTTTAAATCGGGAAATATGTTTAGTATAAACCCTATGGCTGGTTATGGGCAACAAAGGCTCAGAGAGCATTGACTGTAAATTGAGCAAATGACAAGCATAAATTAATTTGCAGAATGTAGGCGTATGAATAGTTTTAATTGGGTTAATACCTTATTTTAATTTCAATTTGAAGGGTTGGATGTAAATCGTTTTGCACGTGCTCACCTAAAATGTCTCCTCAAGATCGCTTAGGGGAATTTGCTGTGACGTAATAGTAGCCCCTCAGCGGAGGCATAGCTTTCACTTTCGACTAATACTCGTCGAAAAGATGACAGAAAGCTGTGCTCTGTTGTCGTGTACATCATTGATATTTTAAACTTTTGCACGCTTTCTTTGCTCTAAATTTAGGGATCATGCTTTCCGTTTTTAATGTGAAAATACCTTTAGCTATTCTTTAGCTACTGATAATTCACCTCCATAATATAGCCTAGTGATGTTACAGCAGCCATCATCACCTGCAGGAACTTCGTCGTACTGTTATATTTATACGTTTAGAGGCTATTTGTGTTCTGATGACAAATTATAGACGGAAAACAGCCGCCCACCACTGTGTAATACTGTGATAGGGATCGTTGTTTCAAGGTTTGCTTGTGCAAGGCATACATACAAAGACATCAAAGACATATTTTAAGGATAAATACGCAAACGTGCGCGCGTGCACACACACACTCACGTACAGGTTCATGTGTGTAAAACGCATACATATATGTATACGTAAGGACATACATATTCCAAGGCTACAACAAGCATATTATTGAGTGGTTTATTTGAACTGGATTTTAGTGTCACTTTTTGGAACTCTTGAATTCCAGAATGAATAAATACACACATGTATGCTGCTAATGTAGTTGTTAACAATTCCCTGGGTTTAATGCATTACTGCATTGCCTGGGTCAACGACATGAAAAATGTTAATATCATTTACTGCGAAGGTGATCCAAACAGTTCCCGTTTATGATAGACTATGTAGAATTCATTCATAATCACCTCGCCCTGTATCGCCGAAATGACGCAACTGCCCTAAACGTCCTTGACAATGTGACTGGTACATTGTCGCTCGATACAACAGAGAGATTCCGACAGTAATCCTAATCTTCTTTGTCTTTTAGTTTTCGGCTCCAGTGTTAAACATATAGCGTGCTTTTGCTTTGGCCTCGGTCCAAAGCGACACTTAGTCTATAAAAACGAAGCACAGCGTACCCTGGCCTCACAAATTTGAGCAAGTTCCACTTCATGGTTGCATCGAACCGTTGCTTTCACGAGTTAGCTCATCTAAAAAAGATGGCCGTTTTCCGTGAGCCGTGTCATTTTAACCCTCCTTTCGCCTGGCAACCGAACATAAGCTTAAAAGTGATTTGTTATCCCATGGTAACATTACGTAACGATGTAGCCTTATACGAAATTACATTTTGATACTGAATTCGATGCCGACAGTGCAATAGCCTATTTACATTAAACATGTGATGGCAATTGGTTCTTAACACGAGCTAGTGGATGTCTTTATATCGTGTGGCTTTAACGAAGCCCAAAGCTGCTAGTTCTAAGTGGTAGGCTGATAAAAGAGGAATAGATAAAAATATTTCAGAATAAAATGCATCGATGGGAACCAGCTTTGTTAAACAGATGTGATGCCCACGGGGTGCACTGATACCCGATGATTTTTTTAGGCTACGCCATCATACGACATAAATGGTATCAAAAACGCAGTGAAAACGAAAGAGCTCGAGTACATACATTTGATGTAGATGTTCTAAATGTGCTTGTATCCTTGGCTCCTTGAAGACGATTAAACCGTTGAGTACGTTACGTCGTACTGTAAGTAGAAGCACGGCAATGTGAACGTGATGGTGCCTTGCGGAGTCTACAGGGCTTCCGTGAGGAGGACGTGTCTGTGTGCAGCTCCACGTAAAGTTCTCATGGGTGGTGACACAGAGGACGCCCGACCCGATGTCCGTGTATATAAATTCCTGGATGGAATGTGGAATATGTGGACTGAAGTTTGGCCGGCCCACTGCCCGAGTCCGTGCAGAAGATCGAGAGTTCACCTTTATTCGAAGAATTGCTTTCAGTGGCATTTTATAACGTCACGGCTGTGGCTCACGTTATTACATTTCCTTGATGTAACCAACATGTTCTGTCTGAATGGCATACTTATTTTTCCGCAGTTTAATTTGATCGTCAGGTTTTGTTCTCATCTCATTTATGAGCTACACAAACGCACACACTTTACATTGTCTCACGTATGAAACAGCATGCGTTTCAAAGGCATGTGCTGTTCAGTTTGACGAATGGAATTCAGGTAGGCCTACAGGTGTGAATTAGGATCCATTTTAATAATTCGGATTTTTTTTTCTTTTTCTAGAATTGTTGAGGTCACTTTTGTTTCTACAATTTGTGAATTATTTATTAGATCTTAGAAATGGAATGACAATATTCAGCCTCAGGTTTGTTTTGCTGAGAGCTCTTCTCTGTGAATTATTTCCTAAGGTGTCTATGATAACACCTAAGTCCATTTTCTTTTTGAGAAATATTCGTAAATAATTCAAGGAGAACTACTGATGATCCTGTTGACTGTAAACTGATAACAGTGGAGAGATGGTATCTTGTCATACACAACAGTGTGTGCGTGTGCGTGTGTGTTTAACTGCATGTCTGTACTTGCTGAACTACTGAGATGAAGTCAAATGGGTTCATGTCATTAGCTGAAAACGCACTACACGCAGTGTGCGTGTGACCCCCTGGTCTAAAGGGTGAGGGTTAGTGGGACAGTGGAGGTCATTTTATTGGGTCCATCGGTCATGTTGTCTGGTGGAAAAACAGCAATTTTCTGTGAGAGACTGTTTCATAATATATGGTGGGGGATTGATCACACAGCTCTGCAACAGTTCACAATCACATCAGTTTTAACCCATGCATTTCATGAATGTTTTCTGTAGTGTTAGGGTTAATGCTTGTGTAGTTTCAGTTCAGTTTTCTCAGTGGGAAATTGTTTGAATAGGAACTGCTGAAATTATTCATATCTTGGCCTAAACCATGATTTACACAAAACATTAAGTTTAGGGCAGTGTGTCACGTTCAGGGTCATGGTGTGTTGTCGTTCCGCCCTTGCAGGCTATAAAGCCGTTTTGTGTTTCAAGAGTCTCTGTTTGAGAAACCACAAAGACTCTAGTGAAAAAGAGAAGACTCTAGGATAAAGAGAGGCCTAAAGTACAAACCTGAAACTGTTGATATGTTCTTCAGAGCTAAAAAAATCAGACTCTTGATTAACAGTCATTGACCCCATACTCCTTGATGCTCAAGATGGTTTTGGCGTTTGTCTTTTTTCTGGCCCATTATTATATTCTCCCCTCAAGGACTTTTAAATTTTGCCACTGGTTGTTTTTGCCCTTTTTACCCTCTCCCTCACTGGTCAGTCATGCTCCCCACTGTCTTACAATCACAGATTTCCTTTCCAGTCTGAGGATCAGAGTAATCATAGCATGTTAAGTGGGTGTCCAGTCCAAACACTTCACACTCTTAAGCACCTGAACACATGAGAGTATTCTGTGCTCAGTTGAGAAATTCGCCCTTTATGGCACGCAAATCTATTATAAGCATTACTCTGGAGTCTTAACCTCCATTAGATAGTTTATTGATCAGACACTTGCATTTTTAAGCTTTTTTTTTATTTTTTGCCAAATATACTGAGTTTCCATATCAACTTAGAAGGCAGGGGATGCAGAAGCTGATGTACTGTACCATGAATAGTTCTTGTCATTAATTTACACAATAATTGAGTTCATAGTGTATAATCCTTACAGGATTTCTAAATGTAAGTAGTAAAAACACCTGTGAATATTGGTCTTCTGAAATGACATAGCAGGAAAATCACAATGACAGTATATTTACAAGAGGCTTGTGTCAAAATTGGTTTATATATCATCAGTGGTGAGCCTCCCCTTGAGCTGGTATATAATGTAAGACTACCACACATCTTCATAGCATTCTGTAAGCCTGCAACTGCTATCTGAAAATGAGAATTGAATATCAAATTTAAATATCTCTGAAATTTCCACAGAGGACACAGTCACAATAAAAGTACACACAGTGGGTCTGTGTTGCAAGAGGCATGTAGTAAAAGGTTCAGTGTCTCTCATTACTTCATTGTGTATGGAAAGAACTGGAATGGCAAGACACCACTGTAACTATGACAACACATCCCCTGGTGCTATGCCTCCTTGTCAACAGGCCAGCTAATCTGTCTCATTCCTAAATGCTGCAACAATCCTGTGAATCTCACACAAGGAACAGGGGGCCAATGAGATGGGAGTCCCACCCACTGATTCATCCAATAGGAAAGCAGAATGTTGGTGGGTGAAAGAAAGGCAGCAATGACATTGTCTGGAGTCAGATGGAAAAGCTTAGGGCAAAAGGGAGAGGGAGGTAGAGAGAGGGAGAAAGAGAGAGTGAGAAAATTGAGCTGGTGGTTTTCAAGTTGACCAACAGTAAAGCAGGTCAGAAGGGCTTTGCGAATTGCATAACTGCATGTATTGCATAACTGCCAGGGGCCCCAGTTCTAAAGTCAGTCGTAGCCCATCCTGCCAGTCATAAGTGCAGGACATGAATATCTTTTCACAAATTAAGGTAATGAGGGTCAAAAGACAGAATACTAAATTAGAATGTACAGTTTTAAACCCCTTCTCATATGTCTTAAGCTCTCAAGTGCATGTGAAAACATGTTTATGTTTTAGGCAGGCCTCTGTCCAATAACAAAACTCTGATCACACACACAAACATGCACACACACGCATGCACACACACACACACACACACACACACAGAGAGAGAGAGAGAGGGAGAGAGAGCACTCAATGTTCTGAACATGTTGATGCAGGTGTAAAATGACCGCAGCACAGCAGATTGACAGCATTTGCACACTGTCAGTCCAATTCCAGTCTCGTTCAGGACTTCCTTCAAAAGTTATATAAACCACATAGTAGTAATCTGCAAGCACATATGGCTGAGGGACAACATTTGATGCAGAAGGATAAAATTACCAGTGTTTACTATCAATAAAGCAATATTGAGTGCCACTTCTTTGTGTGTGAGTGTGTGTGTGTGTGTGTGTGTGTGTGTGTGTGTACAGTCCAAACACAACCTTCACACAGCTCTACCAATCAGTGTGTCACATCCAGCAGCACAACTGACCTGTATCCATTCATGGAGAACTGTGGTGCTAGCTTTAGTGTGTGTGTGTGTGTGTGTGTGTGTGTGTGTGTGTGTGCATAAACTGGAAGGTGAGGTGCAGCTGAGGCAGTTTGATAGACGTCTCAGCCACAGAAGAGGACTGACAATGTTTTGTACTTGTGAAGGTCACAAAACTCATTTAGTCCCAAGGTCTGACAAGCAAACCTAAATGCACAGGTTGTCATTGAAAGCTTTGCCAACAACTATGGAAGCACACGGTATTAAATTAGTTAGTGATTGGTTTATAGTCTCATTAAGCTGTTAATGCTTAACGATACAGCACTCGTGAGTCATTAAGGCGCTCTGTGGCCCTTTTGCTCTTACACACACAAAATGCTCAGGCGATCCTTTCTTTAAATACTGTATTATAGTCAATCAGCCTACTACAGCCCACACCACCACACCATGTGACTCAGATGAACAGTGCTTACTATTTTAGTGTGACCTCTAAAAGCAGACAGGGGGCAGAAACAAAAGAGGCAGGCACAGAAGCTTACACACACACACACACGCAGCTGTCTGCCAGCAGCAGCAGTAAGGGATATTATTAACAGTCCCTTGTTATTTTGAAACTGTGTGAAGAGCTTCCTCCAGATGTTGGAAGAGTGGCTCTCTAGTTCTCCATTATATCGTTTCATTACTTTAAGGTGCATGACTGCTCTTCGAGCCATTATGTTCTGTCTTCCACTCCAGAGCCCTCTCAGTTTGTTCAGTGGAATACAAACAATCAAAGGCCTCTCCAAGAAGACAGCAATGGACCACACATTAATACTTTCTGCCTATCGGGTCATTACCATGATAGGAGGGATACTTCACAAAAGAGCGAATACATAGATTTGAGTATGTAAATAAAGCTTCTGTGGACAGTCAGGAACCTGCCCAAAAAGTTTGAAAGTTTTCCATGACTGAATAATCTCACTTCGTGCAATACATGTCTTGTATCGTGATTAGATAAGAAAAAGTCCATGATAAATGAGAAAAAACGTATTCTGTGCTGTATAGAAGAATCCAGAGAGAGAGGGTATGCTGAGTTTAGTCTCTCTGTGGGAAGCAGTTGTGTTCACAGCACAGTAGAGATGGGTGTAAAAATAGGACACTCACTTAATACTCACAGGGCCCCAAAGAGCACAGCCACCACATTGCTCAAACTCAAGTCTGTCTGGACCTCTTATCATTTCTGTCAAATTGCCACAAGATCATGGTTTCAATTAAATTTTCACATGCTTTTGTTTTATAGAACTAAAGCTAACATCATACAAAGATACCTGAGCAAAACACCTACATGACGAAAAGACAGTGCAGAAAGCCCCCACTGAATGCAGCAGACACGAATTGCTGTATTTTTCATAGATTTTCGTCTGGCTGCCGCCAAGCCTGCATAATTCAACAGGATGCCACTTAGAGTCATTTCTCACTGAAAGCCCAGATAAGGAAAAGGCCACATAGAAATGGGACTACATATCCCATAACCTCTGGCCTGTGACATCACAGGTCTGGAGACAGAGTGGAGAAGAATGAATCAATGAACACAAGCGGAGCCCATTTCATGGAACTCATCATCACCGCGTCCATCTCTGAACGCAACACGTCACTAATAAGAGGCAGCAAATGGATCAGATGTGCAACAATAGTGACACACAATGGAGTCTGATAAACACTTAGTCCTCCATTCTGGCACTGTGTGACGCAAGTGTATCCCCATTAGCGTGGAAGGCGCAACACACAGCCTGGGATGTGAACAAAATGACACCATTACTGCATGGTTGTGTTATGTCTTTGAAAGACTGAAAACAAACTGCGGAGAGGTCACAGGGGCCATGTTACAGTGGAACTCACTCCCGTGTAAGGAGACATGAAGATACAAAGCAGAGGGAAGGAAAAGTCACTCTGACCGCATGCTGAAAACTTCTCAGTCTATCACAGAACACGTTCCACCACTAATGTCATAAGAAGTCTTACAAACTGAAACATATTCAATTACAGGTCATTCAAAGTGTAATCATTTAGAAAAGCAGATTTTAGTACCTCTTATTTAAGACTGTTCTCAGTTGATTTGTGCATTTAATAATAGGTAAGACAAATATTCACTTGACATGATTTTTAAAAATGTGAGTTGATTTGGCTTATTGACTGCACCCACTCAAGTATTCCATAGGATTATTATTGATTGCATAGGAGCCACAAAATATTCAGTATAAATAGTTTCCAACTCCAGTAAAAAGCTTTTCCTCAGAGTATTGTCTCCTATGCTTTTCTAATGTACTTCTATAGAAGATGCTGATGGCCCTTCTCTGCAGCCCAGACTACTGAATCAGTTTCATACTGTCTGATCATGGAAGACAACAGATGTTAGGTTTCTGTATATCGGAGTGTGACTGGTATAGGGTGGTGCAGGAATCCATAACAGGCATTTGATCCATAATTTAGATGCTTTGTGACCTGATCATTGTCAACGAGGGGTTTGTGACAAACTGGATTTTGGAAGCTGTTTTTACTTAATGTTCAATGATTCCTACATTATCAAATAATTTGTTGATGGCGGAATCAGTTAGCTCAATTTTTCACTAATGAAATTACAGAGTACCACAGAAATGCATATTTCACCTATCTCTGATTATACAGGACATTTGTAACAGTCAAAAATTGTGAGTGCCATGATGTATGATTTGAAGTGGAACGACCCTTACATTAACTGATTTCCTTAGTGTTTATTCCTGACCAACATATACAACAACTTATTAAAAGTGTAAGACTATTTGGAACAGATTACAGTCTAGAAGAAAATAAATCGTTAAAATATTACACTATTGGTGCAATTTATATAATAGTTTGTGATGTTAGCTAGGTATATGATTATGTACAAACTTAATATCAGTGTCGGTAAAAGGGTCAAGCACAGTGTTTTAATGTAAAGCCATAAAAATTCATTCTCATTCTGCTGAAAACAAATAGTTAGAAAATAGTTGTTCTCTTTCCCAAAAAGAGCGAACATCTGAGATGGAAATAAAAATAATCAAAGAAGGACACAGGCAGTTATATTTATAAGGTTTATTTTTCGTCTAATTTCCACATCAACAAGATGATTTATTTTAACCATGGTGGGTCAACAGATACATTCTTCCACGTGTACACTCTTTCTCTGTCTCTCACACAGAATTGCTGTTGCCTGAACCAGAAAACTGTGGCAGTTACTGGACATAGTTATACTGAGAGAGTGAAGCATTTGTGCTGCAGTTGTAAGGGACTGGGGTAGGAGCATTGAGAGATGGTCTAATTGGCTAAGCCAAGCTTCCTCTTCAGTGACTCGGGCATCTCTGGGGGTGGTGGGCGGGGCAAGCGGAAGTACACCTTCACTGAGTCATAGATGAACCACTGTAGGGCAGTCAGGGTGCCAATCATAATGATACGTGCAAACAAGCCCTTCCACACGCCTGTCAGAAACGACAAAGAAAGAACACACATTAATCTGACATCACAGACAGACAAAAGGGAAACATTACTGAAGTGTCTTTCAACTGGCTACTGAACAAACATCTAAGTGTCCCTGAACATTCTGATTATTCTAAAAGCCCAATAGGTGACTACAACTTGTCGCCCACACTCGCAAAATGGAGTAACGGAAGAGAGACAGCAGAAGTGTAAGGGAGACCCCCAGAGTTGGATTAGAGCATTGCATCACAATGAGGAATTGCACATAGCATGATCCCCTTTCCTCACAGAAAAGCCTATATGCAGGTCTTTGTTCAGATCTTAAACAAACACCTGATTCATTCTAGAGAAACGCTAAAGAGCATCTGAGTCACTGAAAAGGAGTGCTCAATTAGACCGTGTTAAAATTCTGCGAGATAGAGTCTCTCCAAGAGCAGGATGGCCTACACTAATGAATGGTGTACACATGTTCAGTTGTTCTCATCCAGCAGGTGCTTAGCTCAGAATAAAATGTTTTGGAATTATTCTGAAACTGAGACGATTGAAAGAATCAAAAAGAGCCACCATTTGTAGTCTCTTGAAAGACTTGTTTTATCTGTCTGTAAGTGTGTGTTTGTGTGTGTGTGCGTGTGTGCATACATGTATTGCTATCTTCCTGGGGAATGAAAGTCCTCAGTAAAATAGCATAATCTGACAGAAAGTGCTTGGTAGGTACCAAATGCTGATCCCCACTAGGAGAATAACATTTTTCTAAACTATATTGTCGTTATTGATAAAACAAAAAGTGTCAAAACATTTCTTTGTTTAAGGTTAAGGTTAAGGTTAGGGTTAGGGTTAGGGTTAGGAATAGGTTAGTATTCTTTAGCTACAGAATAATGGGAGTCAATGGGAAATCCCCACAAGGATATGAGTACAAACTTGTGAGTGTGTGTGTGTGTGTGTGTGTGTGTGTGTGTGCGCGCGCGTGCATGTGCATGGGCATTTGTGTGTTTGTGTGTGTGCGTGTGCATGTGTGTGTGCGTGTGCATGTGCGTATTTATGTGTGTGTGAGTATGCATGTGCGTGCGTGTGTGTTTGAGAGAGAGACATATTGATGCACTCACCTCTTGGTCCCAGTCTCTGGAGCACCTGTACAGCAGAGCTGCCTTTCTCCTTGTTCAGGACAGATACTACAGAGTCAGCAGGATGGGACACCACAGCACAGAACACTCCAGCTGCATACACAGAGACAGAGAGACCCAACACAGGGCTACATTACTTACACCAGCCCACCTCTGAGACCTCACACACTCCCCTTTGTCTCTGACTCCCTGCACTCACCGATGTAGCCAGCCACAAAAGTCACCACCAGCTGTTCTGGCTTGGAGCACTCACTGCGAGGCTTGGGAACCACATACTTATACAGAATCTCCACAGTGCGTTCAAAGCAGGCAAACTTCATCATAGTGTAGGGGATCTGTCTCATCCAGAGAGGGTAGACTCCCTTATAGAACCTGCAAGCAGATACATCAGCATCTTAACCTGTCTGTAGCAATGCTGTTGGCCGTGATTGCCTAGTGGCACAAGAAACTTTATATCTGCTGATGCCAGTCAGATTACCAAACTTAGTTCAATGCTATGCTTCACCTTTAACTCAGAAACTGGCTGCAAATGCATAACTAATATCATTAACAAAAAAGACAAGTTTTCAGAAAGCCTTAGGTCTGTAGTAATTAGTGAAAGGTCTCTATGCTTTACCTAATGTAACAAACGTGTGTTGCTGGGACACTTTGCTAACCGATAATAAGAGTAAAATGAATACAAAGAAAAAAAATATGAAAATGAATGTAGCCATGAAAGGCTACCTGTATAGTCAACCAAACTACTATTTTTACAAACAGGGAAGTGAATACAGATCTTTACTGTATGTACTACTACATACCACATGTGTACTCATGCACTGAATTCCTATCTAAGTAGAATATCACAGTGGGATTTATACTCACGCCCACAGACCCTCCTCAGCATGCATCTTGGGTGCACACTCTCTCAGGGTGTTAGCGTAGCCTGGCTGGGTCTGAATTCTCACTTTACACGCTTCCATGGGAGCCAGCGCCACGTCAGCAAAGAATTCAGCGCTGGCTGAAGCTGCCAGGTAGACTGAGGTCCTCCACAGGTACGCATTCTCCTGCACACGGCAACGAGAACACAGTGTCAGTAGTTATAATAAGAAATAGTCAAATAATTTAAAAAACCTATCCATAATTCACATTTTCTCAGTCCAATATCACCAGACCTCTCCGAGCATGTCACTGTAGAGAGCCTTGAAGAGCTCGTAGAAGCCAAACTTGCACAGACCCTGCATGGAGTAGCCAATGAAGGTGGGAGCCCAGCCTTTGCCAAGGCCCCTGAGGCCGTCCTCTCTCATAGTGACTGAGAAGCCATTAAAGATAGACTTGTATTTGTCCGGGTCCACCTAGAGATGGAAGGCATGAGTACACAAGAGCGTAAATGAGTCAATGAGATGGCATACATTTTTTTGGGGTCTTAATCAACGATTCTCTTCTTTTTCTTCTTCTTCATAAAAAGGTAAAAAAAAATCTAACATAAATAAATGTTTAATACACATTCTAATTTGTGACAGATGCAAATATATTATTTCATATTGATCTATGGTTTCACCACCTGAAAGTGAAATCAGAAATCATGTTTACATATTCAGTGATACAGTGTACAGCTATTCAGACCAAAATGCACCATCCTTGTGGACCTCCAAATGAATTTGGGTCAGCATTTAACTTTTTGGAAACTATATTTTAAAGGGACCCAAATATGTCTTAAGATGCAAACGGAAATGCACAACTGCTTTGTTATCTTCATCTTACTATACACAAGAAAATTGAATCCATCCACATTTTCATCATTTTGACTTTGGTAAATAAAGATGTCTCATACTGTAATTGAGTACAATTTTGTCTCTGTGACAAAACATTTACAAAGCATATCCAGGAGCAACATGAACTGTAAATATTGCTTTTATAGTTAGACTCAATCAACCACTTGTCGGCTTGCCGTTATAAGATACAAAATTGGCGCCATCTGGTGACAGATGCTTCCTACTTCAATATTAAGGCTTCATCCTCAACTTGGAAACAAATAAGCAATAAGAGTATTCCAGACAAAAAGCTCTCAGAACACTCTTGTTATCTCCAAAGTTTGGGGGCAGATCCTGCCCTCTGTCACACTGCACATCTGCCCATACATGGGTCTTGGAAGTGTTTTAACTCTCAGTTAAGTAGTTTTTGGCACATGTATCAACAATACAGACGAGTCAGTGGGACCAATCACAGACCTGGATGCGACATTTGATGAGGTCAAGTGGAACAACAGCTGTGTGTGTGAGGCCGCAGCTCAGAATCCCTCCAAAACCACAGAGGGCATAGTACTTATTAGAGCCATACTCACAGCTCACTTCTGCATCTGAGAACGGCAAAACACACACACACACACACACACACACACACACACACAAATGCAGTTACCTCAGTATAGTCAAACATGAAAATATTTTAACTATAACATGTAAATTTGTAGGATTCTCATATTTCATTGTGAAATCTCCCATACTAATCTCCGAGACCGAAAGAGGTGAGATGTTTTGGAAGGCTATTAAAATCTTCCAAATGTTAAGCCATGGTTTGTCCTTAACATATTCACTCAGTTAGGACATTTAAAGCTCATATACAAAAACTGATTGAACAAAGGGCACAACAAACAAACTGAGAAACGAATACCAGTGGCCTCACAATGCTGAACAACGTAATTGCGATGAATGATCTCATATTAATTCTTAAAACTAAAGCAACAGGAAAATACAAGAAAACGACAGGACAATGTTAAAACAGGCAAATTCCATCATAACTGAGATATGAACCCACAGGCTACCTGTAACCTCAAAGCATCCTTAAAACTTCAAGTTGGATAAAGTCTACTCGGACATTTAAATCTGTATTAAACTACCCTTAAATTGTTTTGACAACAAACGGTGTCGACGAGATTCAGTGTTTTAAAGAACATACTCTGTAGGTTAAACGTCCCGTCATTTGTTTGTGTTAGAAATATCAGATGAAAGTCAACGCCCTCTCTCCGTCAGCATCGAGATGCCTGGATGCGGACAGCCGAAACATCTCAGCCGTACCATTAGGCCAGAATGACAAAGCCAAATCGTTTAGGCAGACTGTAATCCTTGTAGTAGGGCTTACTTTGCAAGGAATTAAAGGCGTAGAAGCGATTTGATACCAAAGGATACGCAAGAGTTAACCACTTAATTAATGCAACCAAAAGTGTGAACCTATCCGTATGTCATTTATGCCAATGAGAATATGGACCGCGAGGAGTAATAAAAATTAATCTTACACATTGACTTTCAGTTTAAACAAAGGTTCAAATGCTAATGTGGATTGGATATGACCATTTAAAGATTGCTGTGGTGTGAACTAAGAATCAAGTGTTGCATTGCATGTCCTCAAACTAAAATAATAAACCTGCAAAAGCAGAAATGTGCTTAGTCCTACTGAAATGTCTAAAACTAAAACATTTATACGTAACTTATTCTTAACTTCGGCATGGGTAGAAGATAAGTCCTAAAAACAATCGGTACAAAAATATTTGCTGAGGAGCTTGTCGTAATCCAAATTAGCAAAGGTGAGGCTATATAGGGCAATAGGCTATCTGATCAGCTGAAGCTTTCAGGCTACACCAGCCACCGGTTATCATCAAATGACAATCAGGCCATACAAATATTTGCATGTAACAGCAGACAACAGCACAAAGACATCTATTAATCTATACATTTGAGAAAACACCGAAAAACGCTGAGTTTACACTGTTATGTGAATTCAACATTAATTGTTCAGTGTTTTAGATCGCTGGTGCTGACAAGTGCAATTATTGTGATAGTTACATTGTTGTACACAACTTACCGTCTAAAGATGCTGCGGCGAGCTGGCGGTTTGTGTGCCCGTTGGTTGAGAATTTGTGTGACTGCTCACCCACCTGTTGCAAGGTGATTAAGGGAGCGTTGAAAGGATTCGACCTGGCCAACTGTGTTAGAGTGGTTGGATACATTTCCACAGACGAGGAGGGTTTGCTACAAATTAAAGAAAACGGCGCAGGTGTCAATGCACTAATGTTACTTGACTCACATTTACCTCTTCCAACTAGGCCTACGGACAAACCACAAAGCGACTTTTCTTAACCGTCTATAACTATTTGTAACTATATTGACAAGTAATGAGATAACTGCTGGCAATCATTTTTACATGACCGATGGATAAAGTAACAACGCGCGCTTGAAATACTCACTTTCTCTATGTCTTGAAACTTCGCCTCCAACTTGCAGTGGCCGGCGACTCCAGGATATCAAATGACCTCTCGCTTAATCAATTTGTCCTCCTCTGACGTCATGACAGAAACAACGTCAAGGTATTACAACGTAGCTACACATGCTGGTCCGTGCAGTCCACAGACAGAAGGCAAAGGAACTGATACATCTATAGGCCTAGCTAAAAGTTTGGCACGTTTTTTATGTCTTTAAAACTAGCGTAGTGTGACATTAATCTAAAGACTACAACTAATCTACACTACTTATAACCATATTCTACAAATGCGCAAAACCCAGGGTAGGAACATTTGAAATATGTTTTCACTTATTCAAAATTGCGTCAAAATGCATTAATGTCAACATCTAAAAATATGCAGTGACTGATGCAATTTCAAATAATATACGATATCATACTGAGCTGAGGCTAGCACCTGAGTGTGCTACTCCTGACAGCGGGAGATCTAAGGAGATTAACCGCCCCGTGTTGAGACGGTCTATTCCTGGCAGAGAGTTAGGTAAACGGTGGAACACTACTGTTCCATCGCGTTAGGAGACCGCAGAGCTCAATTATTGACTAACCCCGCTGTGTCCAAGTAAAGAAGGATACACAAAGGGAAAATTTGTATTTGAAGATACAGTTTTTATTTTAATTTCTACAAATCATACTTCACTGACTACAACAAAAACACCACCCACCCACAATGTTTAAAAACCCTCCCTAGAATGACAATCTTCCTACCCACGTCCCTCACATGATATTCAAATAAATATTTTTTATTCTTATGTAAATGTATTCTGTAGTCAGAAAGGTAAAATGAAGCTGCACCACATACATTAAACACAAAAAATTTGCTTGAATTTCACATTAAGAAATTTTTTGTGACAAATATTAGAAAAATACTGTAGATTCAAACAATAATGTAATCCACAGGCGTGTTAGAGGGATGACAGACCAACACGATTAAGGCATGACTCACATTCATGAAGAAAAAAAAACAACTTGAACGATGATCAAATTTTCACTTTTGTTTTACGTCTTTTATACCAAAATGGACATTTTCAGCATTTTTCTAAAAGTACAAAGAGGTATTCATTGACAAAACCTTAGGATGATGTCATCAATTAATGGTTAGGAATAAAATTAGTTTATCACCAGAATACATCTCGTAAGAATTGGATTCCAATTGATCATGTGTGCTTTTGTGTAATCCAGTATCCATTCAAGCCTTGGATTTTCCTGTCGCCTCTAGACTGAGTGTACACCTAACCACATGCTGTTCATGCTTATACATATACTTTCAGACAGAGAGGCTGAGCCATAAACAAATCTCTAACTGAGCTAACAAGACGAGTTGACTCTAGCACAATGAAGTCCAATTAAGGGATCCTCAAACCCTCCTCACTACAATGCAAACAACACAGTTTAGTTTTATTGAAAACATTTAGTTATTTGACAGTACATACATAAATACTACCGAATGGCAATTAAAATTGGCTCTGGCATGTGAGAGCTACAGATGAAAACGTATAAATCAGCCAATGCCTGTCACACAAAGACTAAATATTATGATTACAAATATATCATAACAGTTGATCTGGACTCTGCTAGCGGTTCTTTCAGTCTGCCTTCCTGGCCTTAAAAAAAAGACTCTCTTGTCTTGTAAGGACACCATCACAAGAGCCCAAAATGATGCCCCCTCAAAAGCAGACATGAAAGTATAAAAGCATACATGCAAAAAAATAAACAAACACTCACATACATTCAAACACCCCCCCCCCCCAAAAAAAAACAAGATCAAAAAGAAAAGGAAAAAAAAAAAGACATGACCAGATAAACAAAGTCCACGTAGTTTTCTGGAAGTCACTCTGCTGTTGTTCTAATGGAGTGACAGATTTCATCCATCTTTACCAGATTACACAGCAGAACAGAGGGTGAGAGGTGGAGTACTGTCTTTCCATGATCAGAGAGAGTAAAAAAAGAGACACGAGGGATGGACTGAGAGGTCCAGGGGCGGTCTTTAACACAGTGTCTGAGGCTGCTGCGCTAACAGCAGCATGGGTGGTGAATCTGAGACAAGGAGGTTGGGAAGAAAAAAAAAAAAAAAAAACAAGCAAGGAAGAGAGAAAAAAAGCAAAAAAAAGGAGAAATCATTTGCTGGTTTCGCCTGCACTGTCGCTGCTGCTGCTGATGATGATGCCCAGGCTGTTGAAGGGGTTGAGCTCGTTCGTCTCCATGGCCTGGTACACCAAGAACAGGAAGCCAGCGAGAACGCTAAACAGCAACAGCTGCACCCACACAGAGCACCAGCGGCGCGCTCGCCTCGGCTCACTAGGGGGCGCTGTGGGGCGGGATGTGGCCAAGTGAGGCACAGAGCGGCTCTCTGAGTGGGTGAAGCTTGTTTCCCTGAGCCCTGTGAGTAACACGCGTGACTCTTCTAACCAAGCATCGCTGATGGGCCGGCCCGCTGCTCCACGGATTGGGGGCCGACGCGTGGCACTAAAGAGAAGGTAGAACACAAAAAGATATATGTAAAGATATAAAATTCAGTAACAACAATGGTTATGTCTACAAGCAACACAGACTCAAGGTAGAAAGCAATCTGACCATGTCTGTGAGAGGAACGGAACAAGATAGCAGAATTTTTGTATGTAAGTGCGCTACAGGGTGCTTCAGTCTTTTTGGATGTTGAGAAACAGATAATGTAGACTTACGTGATCCCAGTGGGGGTACTGATCTCATTAGGAAACATCTCTTTCAATATATCCTTCTCAATGACGCTGGAGCTGTGATCGCCAGCAGAAACCTTCTCCACCTGCACAGCACACAAAGCAGAGAGGTAATTAAAGTGTGTGGGTGGAGCAACAGTGAGGAGGACTGACAGAAAAAAAAACGCTACATCTCCTGTGGAAATGTTCTGAAAAGATCTGAAGATCTGTTTAGCTGATATAACGTGGGGATAGCTCCATCACAACATGCACCCTTGTGGTGAAGTCTACATCACACCCAGTTCTCCTCTGAATGTTTCCAGAGAGAGAAAAAAAAATTACAGTTCTGTATTCCAGAGACCGTAGTGTGAGTGGACCCCATGAGAACAGGCAAACAACATCAGACCACAAGAAAAAAAACCCCCAACAAAACAAAAAAACAGAGAGTGGGAGTTGGAGTGCTTCACCCCAACTGATAACAAGAACAAACCCTGAGGACTAGGAGATGGGTGCCATTCTATGCCCAGATTCCACCATCAAAAGTGACGCTGGTATTACTGTCCAGCGGCCTATAGCCACAGCTGCCCTACCCCTGCAGCTGGAGGAATGCCATCCCATTCTTTGACAGGGATGAGGGAGGAGAGGAAGGGGGTCATTTTCTTCTGTCTCAGATTTTCCTGGGCATCTATAGGGTCCAGGGTTTTCTGCTCCAACATGAGAAAGCTATGTCAGTGTCCCTTGATCAGTGATTTCACCTCTCTGTGGCTACCAACGCAAACAATCATCCACACCTTACTAAGAAAGGCTGAATTATTATGGTACAAGCAACACACCAAACCTCAACCATGTGACATAAAAAGAAATGAAAACATAGGGCAAACCTTGCTGAGCCTGTACTTGAGGGACATTGGCTTATCTGGAAGATCACAGGCAGGTGGCTCTCTCAAGGAAAGTGAGGGTGTAGAGACAGATGTCATTTGGCTGACCTGAGAGGACACAGATGGGACTGTGTGCCCAGAGGGGCCAAGCGTTTCAGCTGAAGCCAGTGCAGTTATGGACGATGGCTTCAAAGACTTAACTCCCAGAACTAGCTTACACTCTTTGGGGTCCACCTTTAAAATCGGAGAAGCAGACGCTAATGCACTTACCTGTTCCAACAAAGTGTTCTCCTCCCAAACAATTAACACAACTAAATACAGAGTATTACCGTGATCTGTGAACAGAGTACTGTGAGTGAGGGGGGTGACTGTGAATTTAGAGAGTCATCACAGGCGTGGACTGACTGATCCTGCCTGTGAGACATTTGTCTTGGTCTCCTCTTAACATTTAAGATCAGATCTTCATTTTGGTCATCTTCCTCATCCTCCTGTAGATCAAACTACACACATGCTTACACATTAAAAATTGACCATACACACGAAGGCCCCCAAAACACAGAGGCAAACCAACATTTGGTGTTTGAAGAAAGACTTGCCACAAAATCTTAATTCCCAGTCTTTTTGGGATCTCAACAGAAGGTGGAGCTACTGCCAAACTATAGCCAGCAGAAGTCTGACCAGGGCAAGGCCTCAGACAGATTAAGTCTCACCTACAGATTCTGGGGTAATCAGCATTTACAAAGCAAACATACAGCCACAACTAAGCAGGTTAACGAAAACCTTTGAGAGCACATGCATTTTCTTTCAAGAATTAAACATTCAATTCATATGTCTTCTGTCACCTCAACCACAAAAAAGAAAGCTTCAGTTCCAGGTGTGATATGTGGTGTACAGGTCCCACGGCCCGCAGTATTAGGGGTGATTATATAAAAAAACACAAGGTTTCCTGGTAGTCATAAAGAGAAGGTGTGGAAGTGGCTGGGGGAGGGGAGGAGGAAAGTGAGAAGATAAGTCGAGGATTAACCAGAGAGTGCTTACTGGACAAGAGGGAAGTAAGAGGAAAGAAGAACAGAACCTGGGCATGGAGCATAAAGGAGAAAACAACTTAATCCAAGTCATGTGGATCTCCTGGGCGTAGAACCCATTTACCCCAAAACCTTAGAAAGCAAAGGGCTAGACACTGAGCTTATATGGGCGTTAAAGTGAAATTTCCGTCTTCCACTATTGACCCACAGAGAAAAGAATGAGGAACAGAAACAGAGGTTGATTGAAGCCAGATGTGTCAACTGTGCTCACCACCAAAGGATGGAGACAGATTATCATGAATGTGAGATCAAAACTGAACTGTTTAATTCATTGCTCTTACCCTGTTGTGCTGGCTGCTGCGGTTTCTGGTGGTGACTGGGGTCTTCCCTCTGCTCCTCAGCGGTCTTGCCGTTACAGGTACGGGTTCTGGCTCGGGTTCTGGTTCTGGCTCAGGCTGTGGCTCTGGAGCAGGGTCTGCAGGATGGATGTACTTGTTTACAATGATAATAACCAATAGAGGGTGCCACTTATCAAAGAACAGAGCAAAAGTGATTATACGAGTGTATCTGTAATACACAGTCCTGCTTGAAATATTTGTTCAAAGCGCTTCTGAAGTTTGGGATCAGGATTTGAAATAAACAGCACAGAAAAACAGACAAAAGTCATTGAACAAATGTAGCTTTGGATAAAAGCTTCTGCTAAATGAACACAGATAACTGAATAACTGAACAGATGAACAGATTTGGAGGCACTTTGAGTTGTGTTTAATAACGAAAGCCACTACAGATTTTATTTAGGCTACATTTTAATCTCAAAAAGTTTGGAAATGGTCATTTCACTACCTTCTTCCTTGTCGCTGTACTGGTCTGAATCGGTGTTGCCATTCTGGTTGCTGTCTGCTTTAGTGGACTCAGCCAATAGAACCACCTCCTCAGGAGGACCTTGATCCAACAACTTCTGCAGTTTCTTCTCGTACACTTTACGGGTAGATGCTGAGGCAAACAGAGAGAATGTGATAAAGGAGAGCACACAGTTCGCACAAAGTGTCAAGCAAAGGTCAAAGGTTGCTTACACTTTAAGGAGCTCAGAAAAGCTAAAAGAGCGAGATTAAAAGACTCACAGCGTGTGGCTAACAACTTCTATAAATAAACAGGTGTTACAGAAAAGTATGGATATCTAGTCCTATAAATAAATTCCTAGACAAAAGTGCTCAAATCCATTTGAAGATCTTTGAAAACTTTAACGATAACTTTCAGTTAGTTTGTTTGTTAATTGATAAAGCACCAAGTTTTATGCACTGCAGGTCTATCCGATTTGATCAACATTATTGGGAAATCAAGAAACTTCATTTCACAATGGTACATTATTACTTTACAAGATTCCTCACCTAAGATGGGACCAGTTTTCACTCCGTATTTCAGGAGCTGATCTCTCAGGTCCTCATTGGTCAGCTCCATGACATCCACATCCTCTGGCCGTGGCTTGTCAGTCTTCTTTGTGGCTTTCTGTAAAAAGGCAGCTTGGATTAATATGGGGCTTTCCAAAAAAGACCCACTGATTTCCTAAAAGCATGAACGTCACTTTAACACTTAAAATCTTCCATTCTTGTCTACCCCCCCCCAACCCAGGGAGCCTGGCGTGAATGGGAACTTACTCCGTGATTGTATCTTACAGTTTGAAAACATGAGGGTTTTAACTGGCTAAACAGGTTTCTAATCACACTAAAAGAATTGAGCTATTTCAACTCCAGTGCCAAAATGCAATGAGTAAGGTGTCCTGTCTGCAGATTATGCTACAACAAGAAGACACAGTTTACCTTGGCCTGATTAGTTGTAAGGTATTAATAGATGTAATCCCGATACATTCCCTTAGATACACAAGCCTCTGAGAACAGATGAATTCCTCAGCAGGCATCTGAGAGACACACAGTCACATATTTCATCATACCCACCAAATCCTAAGGACAAGCGCATATCCTCTGCAGACGTCTTATTCATCTCCATCCGAAACAAAACAGTCACTCCACACACTCTCAAGCCTGGAACCAGCAAGACACCCCCCCCCCCGAAAGGGCAAAATACCTGACTGCAATAATATGTCTGCAGGACCTTGGGCCCTATGTCTGAAGTTCACATGTCTTGAAAGGAAATTCTTGTGCCCATGTGTTGGAATCTCCCCTCTGCCATATTCCCCCTTACAAATACCAAAAATTACTTTGAACTTGCTTTATCTCTTCTGAACTTTGAGATGCTGCTTCATCTTAACATTAACGTTTATGGCAATTTCTTTGTCATCGTAATTAACAATAAGTAATAAACGGGCAATAAAAAAAACAGAAATAAACTTGCCCCTAATAATCCCAAAATTCAAGAATAAGACAATGTTGGAGAACATTGAAGAATGCCGTGAAAAAAATGTCACAAATGTCCAACTAGTCACTCTGACAGTTGAAAAGCAGCTGTCTTTGCTAATGCAGGTTGGAATGAAGCAGTAATAATATGGTCACAGCCACATTCCCCAGGAATTCAACGAGTAGGACTCCAAGAACAGAAAAGCATGTGATTGGGCTGAAGTGGGAAAAGAGAGTTCAGGGGAGTTGAGGAGAAAAGGAGAAAGAAGCGGTGCAGCACAGGGGAGTCAACAGACTGAGACGGCGGAGCAATTCAGTTCAGCTGTTCTTTGCTGGATGGAGTTTCTCACTGAAGGCCTACTCTAGGGCTGATCTGGAAAGATGCCCATTTAAAGACAGAGTTTCATAATCACTGCATTCCATGGCAGGAAGGAAGGCAGCAAAAAAAATTCTCTCACTTCTGACCACACCCTTAGACTCTACAGGCATATGTGGCCATCCACACTAGAGGAAATGTTCCTCCAATCACAAAGGTGAACAGAATCAAATCAAAGCTTGTCTTTACAACATTCACTGAGAGCTCAATGTTCAAATAATCTGAAGTTCTCAAAAGCTGTTACAAAAACAGCCTTTGATCATGTAGCATGCAAGATTTAGTAAGATTTTTTCTTTTCTTAGCAAGTCTTTTTTCTCCTCCTTTTACACTGTCTCAAAAACACTGTGGCCTGGAAAAAAGGTTGACAAATACACCTGAACTATTCAAACAATCTTATATTGTAGCACTATTCTGGGCCAAAGTAATGCAGCCAATAATATGATCCACCTGTGCAAGAGCCCATGAGCCAATGACATCACTGAGCCACTAAGTGAATGTGGTTCAAAACCAGTAACAATAACTACGTTGTTCTGTGGAACACTGGTTGTCCATGAGGTGGCATAAGTCTGGTTAACCACATTCTGGCCAGCTGTGGTACATTAGTCATTGGACATGTGCCACCTATCAAGCACAGAGCACATAAAACAGGCATCATTTATGTTACTGTAAACATGGCAAAGGACAGGCTGACATAGAAGCTTACTAAAACAACCCCCTGAAAAGTACAGAGACACTAGTACAACATTTTTTTACCACCTTAATATGCTGCAGAAGTACAGTACTACCGGAAGTATATCTCCAACTACAAAGTTAGCACCCAAACCTAAAAGATAAAAAAAGATACTGACTGCTACAATGTTCTTCCAATGAATTCTAAAATAAATCATACCAGAGGGTCAGATCAAATGAAAAATCTGATTATATTCCTGCTTAAGTAAACCATACTACAATATTATGTTGACTCTACACAAGATACTACAAATCTTGCATGAGATAAAAAAATCTGGCAGTCTTCTGAGTAGGCATTCCTTTTCACGGGAAAGAATTTCCTCAATAATAGGCACCAAACCCAAACCCACAAAGAAAACAGCCATATGCAATAAGTTATTTACAAATCCACAGGAAAACCCCCCCCGCATTTTCAAATGGGGGGGGGGGGGGCGGGCGCATAATTCTCTTCCGACAACTGAAACCTGCTCTGATGGGTGAGATGTTTAAACACACACACACCACTCCTAGTAAATATTACATCATAGACCTGACTGAAACAACAGAGACCTGCGAAGAGATATGTACAAACCAACTGAGCACTGCTGAAACACAGATTAACCCTCAACACATATGTGCACAGCTATTTCATTCATAAAGATGTCATACTCGTATCTCAATCACACCAGCGCCATCGTTAAACACCAAATAGTGCGAGTCCCCACCCCAGCAAAGAGAGGAACTTTATAGACTACAAGCGGGAAACGGAGGTTGGAACAGGAAAATGGGGCAGCACTCTCATTTCCCCTTTAATGCTCACTCGGTATGTTATCTTTTTATCTCGACGTATGTAAATATAACCCGATGTTTTAATTAAGATATCGAGAGTAAGTACAATGCAATTCATAAATAATAATAATAATAATAATAATAATAATACACAACCTTACTGCTCTCAAACAGCAACTCCTCTGATCTCTGAACTGTTAATTCAGCTGTACTCTTCAAACTCCCCTCCAAAGACATGACAGCAACAACAACAAAATGACAGACTCATTCATCTCTCTCCGCACTCGCTTGCGCGCCTGTTCGCTTTCTCTCTCTCATGAACACATCTATGGAACTTTGTTGTTAGTGGCACTGTCTAAAAGTATTAACATTTTCGTAGGAACTAAAATGAAAATATTCGTGCAAAACAAATGTTAACACACTTCCTACAAAGATACAGTATTTTGAGGTCGGCATGGCGACATGTTAAATTGTTCTGCAGCTTAGGTTCAGTAGTTCTTTTCGCTGTATCTCCAACATATACGTCAAATGTTTCGATATTATTAATATTGCAGTGGAAAAAACAGACTATTGGTGCAAATTGCGATGAGCAGGCAATCAATAGTAAGAGGTTTTGCGTCAATAGAGAGGGACGGAAATATTTAAGCGGGAAACTGTCGGCCAACAACATGCCGGTTTGTTTTCTTTGAGCCACATGTGCTAAACTCCTTTGACGAGCTGCAGCGCCGTGTTAAGTCGCTCAGATTTTAAGCTAATGTATACCTACGCTGAAACAAAATAAACACTCTGCTCTCAAACGGTTACAAAAGAGTTACAAAGGAACCTCGCCGGAGTAACACTGGTGCTACTTGCCAAACCGCTAGATTCAGCCACACTTATTTCCTACCCACGGTCTAATTGTCATTACAGCCAGCGGCCGGGTTTATGCCCTTGTGACATTTATTTCTATGGCTTTCTCTTACTTGGGTTGTTCTCATATGAGATTACTCGTGTGATTATTTTTTGTAAAACGAGCATGCTACATGCAATCATAATCTGCAAAGTAAAATGAACTATTATGAAACAAATATCCTGCAATAATGGGCCTACGTGCTCAAAATTCAAAAACACATAACCCACCCGCCCAGAGCGACTTTTGTTGGAGACCACGGGGGCTGGCAATTCCTCGTCGCTGGAAAAGGCATCTGGTGAGGGGTTCTTCTTGTTTTGCGCGGTCAAATTTTTCAAATACAGCTGCACGTAAACGTCTTTCCTCTGGTCCCCATTCGGCAGAGGAACGTTGTTCGCCTGGAGTGCACTTTTAAGCTTATCTTTAGTAAGGACGGACGGATCTTCCAGAAATTCCGACATGTCTGCTTCTTCTAAGATAGTAGCGTAACGTTTGGTTCTAGCTAATGGCTATTGGCTAACGTCGACACCGAGGGAACGTTCTGAGTTTTTCCCATTGCTGTCAATGACCACCTTAAAAGACCAAACGCCATTGGATGAGAATGAAACATCTGACTCTACCATTGGCTGTCGTTTCATGCAAATTTAGGCGCTCACGAAAATAATTCTACACAACAATAAAACAATGGACCTCTAAGAGAAGTAGTGCATGAACAAGCTAAGATCCCCGCAGTTCCAGCAAAATATATGCTATACGGCAATATGTGCTGTGTTCGGCTAAATAAAAATCAGAAACTTCATCATTTATGGCATTTCGGTAGGGTTCCTTTTGGGTTTCAAAGAACAACTTTTAGTAGTGCGCTACAGTAACAAGAAAACTGTCACTTCAAATATTTCTTTCAAGTATTCTCTCGCTGATATATGCTGAGACAACTGTGTTTGAGGTGGTAGACTTATTGTCAACTTGCACTTGTTTCGCAGCTCCACACATGGAGTTTAAACTCTGAGCGCAACGTGTGAAAAAATAACCTTCGCACCAATGAATCGCCAACATACGGCATGTAACCACAGTTACTATGAAATTAAAGGAGCTTTCCGGAGAGAAGAACAAAAAACTGTGGGTAGCTATATTAACGCTTAAGTACAACGTTGTGCCTCCTTCTAGCTCATCGATCATCTTTTCAAACCTGCAGAATTGGCTTTGTTCTTTCAAAATCAAATGATGTTGTCAGTGCGACATCTGGTGGTAAATTTGCAAATCGTGCACACAGAACAGTCAAAAACATTTTAGTGCCTAAATGATCAAGCCTCTGACCCTTCCTTAGCCAGTGTTGACCTCTAACGGTGCATGCAGTCCTTTGGGCTTTGAGCTGGAACAATTTTTAAAGGATGGACATAAGAATTAAATAAACTTGTCATTTTCTTTGACTTTATAACGTCTCATCTGTTCTAACCACAGGTAAAGTATCCTTGTTCTTTAAAAACTCCCCTGGACCCACAGGAGTGAGTAGAATTGTGTCTGGTGTCTACAGGGTGAGAATCTTGGCTCATAGAGAGAGAGAGAATTATTCAGTATCACTTGATCATTAAATATTATCAGGTTGGTGTATCAGGTTGGTATTATCATCATGTGCCTGGTACAAAGAGAACACTGCAAATAAATTCTCACCAACATTTTATTGACCGAATGATATAACTGCAATATCGCAACCAAAGATAAAGAATGAAGAACTCATGTCACTTTACTCTTAAATTTTACAAGGTCATATTCCCCACTATCCTGGTATTCAGGGGTATACATGTTTACAACAAATTACCACTGTAGTTAAAGACTTAACACCTTTCTTCTGGGACGCTTTAAACGAAATTTTCCTCCAAAGATGTCTTTCATCAAATTAGATGCATGTGAACACTCTGAACTTTGTTTACTGAAACAAATATCTGTTTTAAAAGAGCAGGTATGAAATCAAAACATACAAAAAAAACAACCAACCAAACAAAAACAACAATAAACAAAAGAACCCAAGGTGATCACAGTGCTGGGGAGCAGACTGGGTGAGAAGCTGCAGACGAGGGTGTGGAGGCCACATGAGTACGACCACAGCAGAGAGAAAGCAGGCAGCTAGGAGGCTTACACTCACAGCTCTACTACTTTATCCTGGTGATCTCTTTATTCAAGGTGTGTGTGTGTATATGTGTGTGTGTGTGTGTGTGTGTATGTATCGTAGCTTAGTTTCCACACGACCACGTTAAGCTCAGACCCAAGGGCGGTCTGTCCCTGCTTGAAGCGAGGTGGCACAGCACGTTGCTGGGAAGGGGGGGGTTGTGGTCTCGAAAGAACCTGGCCATCCTAGTTCTCTTCTCTCTCTTTCCCTCTTCTCTCTTCATCCTCCCATCCAGGGCTCAGGCTTTGATTTCAGGTGGAGGACAATAGAGCGCATCTGAGTTCTCAGAGGAGAGCTCCTCTGTGTGAGACAGATAAAATAAGAACAGTACTCTTCTAGTACATAACATTGCCACAGTGCACTGAGATGATAAAGAGCAAAGATGGACTCATACATTCATTGATGCACGGAGTGCATGACGTTTTCTTACTTCATAAAGTGCACACGTGATGCAGACTGACAGATCATGCTCAAATCACCTTTATATGCTGTGACTTGTTTGTGTTCAAAAGTGGAAAAAGAAACTAACAATGCAAACTGTGATTTACTCTTTTCCTCACCCCAAGCAGTGCTAGTTTTATTTACTGTCTTAGCAAAGTAATTAGGAAAGATTTTCTTTCACATCTCCCATAGGGGGCAATGGTTGAATAGTGTGAGGCTCAGATGTGACACAATGAAATCAAGTTATGTGCCAAAACTTTCATTTTATGCACCTCATATGCTATAACAACTTACCACACATGCTCTTGCAATCGAACAATTGAAGGTGTGCCACACACAATTTAACAGCAAACAAACACTTTCATGGCAGCCTACACCTATGTCTTTGTCTGTTATCAGTTCTTGTCAGCAGTAGTTGCATAAGATGCTAGATTTTCCAACTTTGTGTGTGGATTTAGGAGATAAAGCAGGAACGTACCAGGCAGAACGCACTTCCACAAGCCATAGGTTTTACCCACTGCAGTCTGCCACAGCCTGAGGGTGCCGTCCTCTGAGCCACTAGCATACAGCTCGCCATCCGGGCTAAAGCGCACACAGTGCACTGGCCCAAAGTGGCCCTTATACGACTCTGCAAGAGAAGAGAGAGAGAGAGAAAGAGCTCTAAAACACACACACGTGTGAAAAAAAAAAAAAAAGATCTCTGTCCACAGCTCTTTACATGCATGTGCTGTGTGTGCATTGTTGGCGCTGAGGTGACTGCACTCGGTGAATGTTATACTGACGTACCCATTTCCTCTTTGGTGCTGTAATCATATTTATATAGCTTGAAGTCATCTCCACCAGCCACAAAGAAGTCTTTGTCTGGGTGCAGAGAGGCAGAGTGGATGGAGGCAGGAGCATCCACAGTCTTAATCAGATCAAGACTAGAACAAGTGGTACAATTCACAGGGTTAAAACATAACACAGCACAGGCATTAGAAATCCATTCAAGAGGTAGAACGCCACTCAAGGTGTTAAGACATAACTAATAGGTCTGAGAACATTAAGTGGCTCTTGGCCCACATAAAAAGGGCAGCGTCGCTGCTGAGGTAACTGACCTGTGAGCATTGTAAAAAGCAATGGTCCTTCCATAGGTAATGACAAGAATCTCTCCATCAGCAATGTACTCCATGCTGCTGACAGATGCCTCGAACGAGAGTGTCTTCACTGCCTCTTTGGTGTTCCTGTCCCACAGGCTGAATGACAGAGTACACACAACCTTCACTCAAACATAAAGGAACCCCGGGGAGAGCTTTTCACAGTTGAAATATCTTTTAATAGCTAGGTAGCTGCTCTAATCAACATGGAACAAAAAAACAGCCACCTCTCTGTTCATACAGTCCAACCTGCCACTTATGAAATTTACTTGGTTCAGACAAAAGGATGTGTGACTGATGCTTAACCTGTCTCATCATAACTCACCGTATAGTTTTGTCTTCAGAGGCTGAGAGAATCTGCTGGTCATTGTTGCACCAAAGGGCTTTTTTAATGGCAGACGTGTGGCCAGCAATCTCCTGAGGCTCTGGAAGAAGGGAAGCATACACATTCAACCCTGGTACAAGCATGTACTACCACACACACATGCACACACGCGCACCCTAGCTGTCTCTCTCTCAGATACACACATATCAGTTTCCTCTTCCTTTACCTGCTTCAGGCTTGCTGAGGTCATAAATGCGTAGTACTTTGTCATTACCCCCTGTCAGCAGGCAATTACTGTCCTGTTGAGACATTTGCAAATGAATACATAAATATGCAAGTCAGTATATTTGTTTACAATATTTTTCACGCTATTCAAAATAAAGAAAAATAAAAAAATTTCACTTTTTTCTCTTCATGTTGGGGTGGACTACCCAAGATGTACACACATCTGTTCCAGCTCTTATTTTATCATACCCCCAACCAACAATCACTCTCACCACCGTCAAGTGTGATGCCACCTGCTTGTCAGTACTTGCCTCCCTGACTTGCAACTGGTGTCCTGCACCAGTGCCTATATACTAATTAATCTCTATGTGTCTCCATGCATCTATAGCACCAAAATCTCCATCATTAGAAATATTCCACATGAGCTCTAACACCACTCGCTTTCCATCCTTGTGTTCCACCATATGTGCAGGATAAAATGATCTACCAGATGCTGCCAGTTTAGCTATATACTCATATGATAACTGGCTAAAGTCAAGAAATAACCTACTTGATCCTCAGTGCCAGTCTTCCTGTACCCCTCCCCCCAAAGCCTGCTTACCAAACACACCCTGGCACCCCAACCAAATTAATTTACTACCAAAATATCTTTTATAAACTCTAAAACTCCCTGACACTGTACTTAAATAACAACTGTCCTATGAAGTTTCCCAATCGTGTACAATTCTTCTGTGTCATTCTGTAAATGATTAATGATTAAACTCTTTCAAGACCTGGTGCCAAGCAGTGGAGGATGGGTTTCCCCTTCTGAGTCTTGGTTCTAAATCAAGGCCTCTAAAGGTTTCTTCCTATCTTAACCAAAGGCAGTTTTCCTGTGACACGGCTGCCTTAGGCTTGCTCACTGGGGCCTCAGGCTGAGAGTCTTATAAAGCTGCTTTGTAGAGATGTTTACATTCAAAAGCACTATGTGAATAAAACTAGAGTATTTTAATTTTTTTCACCTTATCACTTTATACACCTTTCAGGAACACTCTACTGCAGTTTTAAAAGCATTTTACATAAAACTGAAAAAAAAAAACCCTCGATATTATATGTACACTGATGTATATGCAAAGATTGTCTCAACGTGTTTAAGTTCAGTTACATCAGCATTCGGTGTAAAATGCTAAAGCTCATTTACATAAAGACTCACCTGGGTGAAATTCACAGACTTGACAATATGCTTGTGAGCCAAAGAGAGGATTTCATCCCCAGACACAGCATCCCATACCTTTCTGCACAGCAATAAAATAAAATAAGATAAACAAATAAATAAACCACATCTCTTCGCACCTCAGCTACTGTTTCACATTATCCTATGACACAAGCCTTGTCCAGTGACCTCATAATGTTAAATAAAATCCTAACCACATCATCCCATCACAGAGAGATAGATCTAACAGTGACTTAAAAGAGTCACAACATTATACTGTAAACCTATTTGTGTTTGGAGAATCTGATAGTAGTACTGTTTCCCATGACGTCGACAAGCAGATAGGATATGTCCTTACGCTGTGAAATCTGCAGCAGCAGTGGCTGCCTTTGTGGCTTCTTTGTTTAAAGTGGCACCCCAGACAGCACCCTTGTGACCCAGGAACGTCCCAATCCAGTCCCCTGTGTCTCCCTGGCGCAACATGGGTTTGCCATCTACACATGGAGAAATCCGGACAACGTTCAATGATTTGGTCAGGGAAAGTATATTCATTTAAATGTTTTCTCAGGTGATGAATAAAATTACACAGCAGGACACTGTATGTGTTACAGAACAGCTACGCTAATGAGAACGTATCACATCATAAAATGTGCATACCTTTGCAAGCACTGATGAGGAAATATCCATATGGAGTTATTCCACTGAAAGCCAGATCCACAACAGGTCTAGTGTGCCCAGAGCAGGTGAGAGGGGTCTGTCTCATTGCCATTCTTACTGGAGACATTACAGAGTGATTAGGTAGAAAATGACTAGCTAGCGTTACAACAGGCTGTTTCTATTGACACTAGAGCAGATAACATCAACTGTACAATGGCCCGGAGCAGTATGGAGCCCAAGATATAAACACATGAGTTATCTACGTTTTCTTGTGAACGATACTATCCCGATAAATTGTTCATTTCGAAGCGACAAACTCTTTAGCATAAATCTAGTCAGCAAGATTGGCTGCTAGCAAGCTAAAGTGTTTCGTTAGCTAACGATTAGCACTCCATTAAGTGTAACATCCTACCTTGTACAGACAACAAGCGCTAGATTCTTAAAGCTCTCGTTGTTCAACAAGATTAAGGCTTGATTTGGGGGAGATAACAATGTATTTTTATGCCCTCGGGGGTAAAAGAGCTCCACTCCCAGCAAAAGTGCTGTGCCACCAGCTACAGTATGTGCAACTCGTGTGGGAGCTAATCTCGAACCGTACAAATCAAAGGTTCGCTACGACATATTATCTGTGCGGGCAAGAAGTAGAGGTGGAGCACACAATAACATCCGGGTTAAAAGAGTGCCACACGACTTGGAACAGAAAAGGCCTTTCTATGATTCCAGTTAAAAGTTTGTTTTAGAAATTAATTGCTGTGCGCAGTTATAAAAGAAAATAGATCACACAGGTGTGGGCATGTTTTTGCTTTAAGATTATAATATGTTTTATAGCTGGAGAACAATCACATATGTTTAATGAGCATCAGTGAAATGAGAAACGAATTTAAAAACACGTTCGAGACATTCTTATCACGTATGTAATTATAAAAGTGAAACAGGAAATGGAAGGAGTTTAAAATAGAATAGTTTTTAAACTGCTGAGATGCTTCCTCAAACATCTCTGCATTGGAGTGAAGTTAGATAATGGTAAACGTAAATTTGGCTTAAATTAGTTGATGGTAGAGTAATTCTTAATCTTCAGAAGAACCTATTCCTACTAAGATAAAAGATGTGAGAGTCTATGTGTTGAGTGGCCTACACACTCGCAAACATGCATATACGCTTTCCTTTCTTTATCTGCATCTATGTATGCGTGAGGGTACAACCCCTATTGTAAGAGTCCTTTGACACAGCGTCTCTTTAGGCTTCTAGGTGGCAAACAGACACTCTCACTACGTAATTCCACAATGGATTTTCACCGAAGACGTGATCTAAGATCAGTTTCGAAACCCGCCCCGCTACGTCAGTTCAGGATTATCACAGAGCTCATTTGCACTGTTTCAACCCACGACATAAGAGAACCACCTGGAGTCTACGAGACAGATATGGAACGTCAATGGTTGTGACTCATTCTTTACCAGCATGCAATGCGAAATCTTTTTCAGGGGAGGGCACTACCGGCGTTGTCGTGCTACAAAAAATTGATCTAGTTAAAATCCACACCCATTTGCAAAGCGTAGCGCATTTACTAGGAAACTCAAATCAGGGGGAAACGATTTTTCTTTAAGAAAACCGTATCTATTCGGTGTTGAAATGGCCAACTACATTCACGTTCCCGAGAGCGCCCCTGTTGTGCCCAAATTAGATGTCACTGTAGACGAACATGATTACAGAATTGGGGCGCTGAAACTCATCAAGGAACTGCGACCTCACTGGAAGCCATCAGAGGTCAAAATGAAGGTAATATTTGTTGCACTCTGGACAGTTTTTTTAATCTTGCATTTTCACAGGCTGACCACACAGTTTCTCGTCCTCTTGGAGTAACATCTTTGACATGTATTATATAACGCTGAAACTGAAGTCATCATTTGAACTGTCGGATCCGTAGCTGCGTCACTAGTTTGTTGTAATGGGCTTATTGAGCTCGGTTGTCTGGTGCACCTTTGAACACTCAGCCGCGACATCAAGACTCCGCAGCGTTTAATATAAAGCCTCTGGTGTTGGCTGCATCGTCTTGTGCTCCGAAATATTTCTACATATAGAATAAAATTTCAAATGTTCAATGCAATCAAGCGCACGTAGGCTAAGCTAGGTAGCAGTTATTGGCTTGTTCACTTACGTTAAATGAGCCTGTATTGAGATTGATGTTACTTCCATAGCTAGAGTGCACAGTTAACGCGTAGCATACAGTAATGTAGCAAATTGAGAGCTCATAGGGGAAAGTGTGTTTATATATATTGTAACTTGCACATACACGCTTCCACCTTCGTCGTCATTAATATAGTGTACTCTTTCACACATTTTTTAGAGGGAGAAATACCCACTTATAATTCATTTCGACCAAACGGACTCTGTTACATCAGTTTTTGAACAATAAGTCCTTGTAGATAAAACATTAAAAAAAAAAAAGTAATTATAACGTATTTCCTGACACTTTAATACGAATCTTATGGACATTATTTTAATACATTATTTTAATATTTTGTTGATAAAGAAATTAAGCGTTATATATTCTACAAAATTCTGCTGTGCTCTTTGACATTTACTTCATGCTTGAGGATGACAGGTCACACAGTAGATGCAGTGGCGTTAAGGCCTGTTACAGCCCAAGAGTTTTGCGCTCTAAAGTAATATGTTATTTTGTCATCTGTCTCCAAGCCCTTGCTTTCTCCTCGTGAAACCAACTTTCAGTTTTGTTTCAGTTAACCGCTCTAGATAAAATGTACTAATGCCATGTTATGTATGAACATTGTGAAGTAATAGACTGGAATATGTTTATTTGGTTCAAACTATATCATGATTCAATAAACTGTGGACTGGTGTGTTCCGTGACTTAGGTCATTTCTCTTCTTGTCAATATGAAATCCAGCCTTCAGCGCGAATTCACAGTAGGCCTGTAACCAAACTGATATAACAAACGTAGCTTCTTCCTATGCTTAACCTAATATTACTCCATCAGCAGTGTAGTTCCGTCAGCAGTTCTGTTTATAAGACTAAAAAAAGCCACGTCAGACCGGTTCTTCATATTCTCAAGTCACTGTTGACACTCTCCTAATTTCAACTGCTGTCTCCCTTGCCATTTGTCTCAGATTTCTAATTAGGGTGTCTCTGTAAAGTGCTGTTGAACCCTTACTTTGTCTTGAATTTAATTTGTCAGGTTGTGGTGTGTTTACATTGTCATGATGATATTCATCCTTAGGAGAAAACTAATGCATATGGAGAATGGATGGAGTATCCATTTATATAAAGAATAGAAGGAGTTATTTTATTTTAAACTCTCAGCTCAACACCTTTCTAAAGAAGGGGCGGTCACGCCACCTCAGGTTAACTGAGTATTCTATAGCATTCTGACACACGGAAGACTTCGGCAAACGAGATAAACAGGTTTGTGGTATATTTATCTTGATGGTATATGTATATTTTTCAGCGCAGGGGATAGGGCGCTCTCTTATGTAAACGTTGGAATGTAACTTGTGGCTAGAGTGGTTTTCATGAATGATGAATGAAATTGCGAGCACTCAGCAGACCCTTTGGTTCTAGTGAAAAATAAAATTCTTCGCATTCCCTCTGCTTTTCAGTCAATCCCCGATAGTGCGCCCGATAAGGAAAGGAATGCGCAGACTTCCAAAAACGCGCCACTTTCGTCAACAAACAATACTAGTTTGATCACCCCTAACAAAGTGCGTTTGACCACCTTTGTGATTGATTGTCCATATCATTACGTACATGTTCAACCACGTTTGCAAGGAATCACCATTATTACAAAGGCGTTATTGGTGCAGTAGTAACTGAAGAAGTTGCACGTGCAGATTAACACACACACACACACACACACACATATATATATATATATATATATATATATATATATATATATATATATATATATATGTGTGTGTGTGTGTGTGTAAACTGTCTCCCTTGAAACATTCAACCTGTATATTCCCGATATATCTCTCTACAGAAATATTAAAGTGACAGTAAGCAAAAAGATATTTACAATTTTATGAATGACATAAACAAACAACGATTGTCCTGTTTGCATGGCAGTTGCGACTATCAACCACGCGACCTCATGAGCCTGAGGCACAGAATTTAATCCAGTGAAGAGACTATTAGAAGCAACTGATGTTTACTGTCAAGGTTTAATTCAGTCAGTGGATCGTCTTCCATGATCAAAACACTGCAGTATTTTTGTGTATTTCGAATGTAGATTACCGCACAAGAAAGTCTGATCAAAACGTGTATTCCAGGCTTCCATATTTTGTTTGCAGTGGCCAGGGTGACGGTAACAATGGTGGTTTCAGCTAAAATGTTTGAAGTTGCTTCAGAAGCAAGTTGTGGAAATGTCGAATTTGGCGTCATGTTATTTTCCAAACAAACAAACTTAGCATATGCCATGTAGAAGACCCCGCTAAATACCATACTGCGTAATAGTTTTTTTTTTCTGCCGAATTACCTCAGGCCAGTAGTGACATAAAGAAAACATTCCTACAGGGCCGTGCATGCTAGCTCATGTCTGTTTAATAGACTCAGCGCCAAGAAATTTAGTTGGATTGGATTGGATTGGATGGGAAAAGAGTGGTGGCTCAATCACATTGATCTGATTGGCTCTCATTGTTGGGTGTGCCCTCAAATGTTTGAATGAATGAGATAAACAACTGAATGGATGACTCTTTGGTTGACTTTATGACTATATGTATGTTATTCTCACCTCCTCCATCACCTTGCCCATTTCCTCTTTATAGTGCTTTACTGATGGAATAACCAATAAGCTGATTGGCTGCTGTGTGGGTGGTGTGATCCAGGACATGGTACTGGTGCGTATCTACGGCAATAAGACAGAGCTGTTTGTGGACCGTGAGAATGAAGTTAAGAGTTTCCAAGTACTGCAAGCTCACAGATGTGCCCCACGCCTCTACTGTACCTTCAACAATGGCCTCTGCTATGAGTTCCTAGAAGGCACTGCCTTAGAGCCAGAGCACATTCGCAACCCTGCTATTTTCAGGTGAGGAACACACACCAACACCTGCAGTGTACATTTAATGACACAAATAACATTAACACACATATACGTTAAAGATTTATGTACAGTCACAAACAGTTCAGACCTGTTCACGATCGCCTTCGGTTCAAAAGGGGCCACCTGGTTCTCCTTATTTGTAAATCCAGTTTCTCAGCCAGCTTTCGTACATGTTGAGATCATTTCCTCTTTATTGCTGAGCTTGTAACACCCGAACTCCCAGCAACATGATCCTTCAAGCTCTGACTTTAAACAGGCCTGGTGCCAGCAACGATGCATAAGATGAGCCTCATAGAGCTGTGAGTTATCTGGAGTAATGTGATTTATGCTGTTCCCCAGGCTAATCGCCCGCCAGCTGGCAAAGTACCATGCCATCCACGCTCACAATGGCTGGGTGCCCCAGTCCAACCTCTGGTTGAAAATGGGAAAGTTCTTCTCCCTGGTGCCCAGTCATTTTCAGGATCCAGAGAAGAACCTGAGGTAAGGAGTGTTTCAAGAGCTTGGGCTAGAGGGATGAAAACTGAAAGAAGGAGTATTTTCTTTATAATACGGTTGAGAGCACATTCCAAACAATATCCACCTCACTGGAAGCTGCATATGAACAGCCCTTTTGCTTTTGATGTCCTCTATGATTTATTTCTCAAATCCAATTTTGGGAACTGTTTGGGGGCCATATATTTTGCCGAGTCCTGCACTAATATGTCTGGTTTAACTGATACAGGGCCACAGGTGTAGTATTGCTAGACTAGAAGGAGAGATCTCCAGTTAGTCACCCTGTGACTCAATAATCTGTGATTCATCTTCATTTAATTTAGCTTAGTTTCATCCCCAATGGGTTAATATGCTTGATGTGGAAACTGTATATACTTTACCACCAATGCCAAGTCAAACACAATAGGTGTGGCTTTATAAACATTTGTAAACGAGTGGTGAGATCGGCAGCAAGGATGTGTACAAATCTCTGCTGTGTTCTTCTCAGAACTTCTAAGAGATGTGTTTACCCATCTGCAAATTTCTCCCTCCCTCACAAGAACTTTCTGCTCAACAAGTTTTGCAATAATGTCTGGGATCACAGACCATGGATAAGAGGCACCGTATTTTGGATAACGCTTTAAAACACGTGCATGTGAATGTCACGCAGAACCCTAGGCTACACCTCAGGCTTTCCATCCAATTATAAGCGTGAGGAACTCAGTATTTTACATGTCCTTTTGAAACGTGTCCCATGCGGACTCCAATCTGATATGGATTCACTCTGGTTCAAGAGCTTGAAAAGAGCTCTTGAAGAGCTTGTCAAGAAGAGTGTGTTTGTTTACTTGAAGTTCTAGAAAAAGATCAACAGACAGTCAAGAGAAACAAATCTACATACAGTGCAGTTTTAGTTCCTCCTTTGTCTGACCATTTTGTGTGTGTTTGTATTTGTGTGTGTGTGAATGTCTATATTTTTAAGGTTTAACACAGAAGTTCCCAGCACTCAGTGTCTGAGAGACGAGTTGGTTTGGCTTCAGCGGAATCTGTCCACACTGGGTTCTCCCATAGTTCTCTGTCACAATGACCTGCTCTGTAAAAACATCATCTACAATGAGGCTGAAGGTGAGTAGCCTGTTTGCCCCGCGTTGGCACAGCTACCGCATGCCGTGTTTCCCCATCTCCGACCCTAAAGGGGGGTGCTCCCATCATCCCATTTCACCTCAGGACGGGGGAGGTGCTGATCCTTACTGAGTTCACATGCAGACCTTCACAAGTGTATTTATGTGTGGGGGACAATGTTTGTATGTTTGTGAATGCTTTTGTGTTTTGCCACGTATGGCAGATTGAGGATGTGAGAGAAAGCAGGTGGTTTGCACGATGGAACCAGATGGAGGAATTAAACTTTTTGTTCTCTGTAGTTGGCTGTTGGCAGGGACAATTTCATGTAGCCGCACTGACTTTTCCCCGTCTCCCTCCAGAGAAACTGGTTGGCACATAAACACCCATTTGTCAATGCAGAGCTAGACTCTTGTCAGTGGGTACACTGTTAAAAGAAAATGTCTTAAAGTTGCAAAAAACACTGTTGTTGTGAATAAACACCTTAAATGTTTCATGCTTTTTACAGATGTTGCCTTAAAAAAATATCATTTTTGAAATTGCTGTAAGTAATCGATTTTAAGATGCTTCCTAATGTACTTAAGAGTATGCAGTAGTAAACACCGTAATATAATTTCAAATATCTCAACAAATTCAGATTCTGAAAACTTATTTCCAAATGTCAAATGCCAAATGTACTTAGAACCCACTGGGTATTGAGCTGCATCTTTCTTTTAACAGTGTAGGAGACAGAAAAAAATTCAAAATGAGGTTAAACCACTTCCTCTCACTGACACATTGTAAACTATAAAAAAGAGAGTGAAGATCACTCCATCAACCAAAGGGGAAGAGCTGTTTTATCACCCCAGAAGCACTCCTCCTGCCCAAAAAGGCAGAGAGGAGTTGCACACGAGTTAGACTTTTTTTTTTTTTTTTTTTTTTTTATACTCTGTTTTTATATCGGCAGTCACTGAGACAAGCCAAGCAAAAGCTTTGTAGATTCAACTTTTGCCTGCCATGCACAGGAGAGCTTGCTGTTATTTGCATACAGGCAGAAAGTTGTCGTCTGATTGGCAACTGTCAGCGCCAGTGAGAGGAGCAGTGTGTCGGGGTGTGAGGGGGGCGGGGCAGTGTGAGAATTGAAGGGGGAGTTGGCGCAGTGGCGGCTCTCTGCAGTGAAGCTGTGTGTGTTCTGTGACAGATGTGAGTTTGCCCAAATCTCTTCATCTGCTGCACAGGGCTATAGCCACAGACTGGAGGTGTTCTGTTGTGTCCCGCTAGGACGCCACCGGGCCCGGTAACCAACTCATGTGTCTCTTTCTGTAGACCAACACTCTTGTCAGCTGTCAATCAAAACAGCCTTAGTACACCTTTAAGCTATAGAGCATACACACAAAGGTGTCCAGGAAATGTAAGGCTTTAAAGCACACAAACGTACATGTAGACACTTAGTTGACTCATATTTATTAATGATAGGACAGCAATGAAAGATTGTATTTTAAAGACAACAACCAGCAATCAGTAACTCCAAAGTAGATAGTTAAGAAAGAGCTAACAGTCTGTCACAGGAGTAAGGCTTTGTATTTTGAAACCACCTCTTTCTGCTTCACAAGTCTTGTTCAGTCCTTGCTTATGAGGTTACTGCTGTATGGTGCTTTGGCCACTAGAGGGCAGTGTGGCCTCTTCTCTTCCCTTCATTCCATCTCCTGTTTTCTTTGTCATCCCAGCTTTCTGTTCTCAAGCATGAATTCCTCTTGTTTCAACTCACTCTTCAGACAGAGAAAGTGAAGAAAGTGAAGTGACACTAGCATGAATGTTCGTTAGTTTCACAGAATAAAGAATTGTTTTGCGTTTTCCTCCTGCCCTCCTTGTCAGCTTCATAAGTGAATCTCTGGTTGGCTTGCCATTTGACATATTTCATGAGAAAGGTCGAAAACTTACAATATTCTTATTTTCAGTTCTTAGGACATGACAGACTTTCTTTTTGGCTCTGCTAACTAGCCTTAGACAACATCAAATTGTAATGAAAATTGACAGTAAATATTCAAATATGCTTCTTATATGTTCACTTAAATGAAAGCAAGTTTTTAACATTTGTCCAGATCAAACTCCATGCTAAACTAACCAAGCATGCCATAATGAATGTGTGTATTTTTGCATGTGTGTGTTTTGTTTGTTTTGTGTGTGTGGATTTTGTGTGTTTTATACATGCGCGCTAGTCTTTGTGTGTGTGTGTGTGTGTGTGTGTGTGTATGTCTATGCATGCTGTAAATCTCTCAAATCTTTTCCAGATGTTTTCATCTGTACTTTCTTTTCCTTTCAGAATGCAAATCCTTACTCCTTACCCGTAATCCCATTTGAACGGTCACTGAGGGATCAAAAGCTATTTACTGTCAGTGTTGGTTTGCTCTCACTCAGCTTAGCCTATGATGTAATAGAAAGGGCTTTTGATAAAGCATCCCTGTCTCTTTTTAAACAAACCCTCTTTTCTTTGTCCTGTTTAGGTCATGTAAAGTTCATTGACTACGAATATGCTGGATATAATTACCAAGCCTTTGACATTGGGAACCACTTCAATGAGTTTGCAGGTAATTTGATCACTTGATTACATCAAATAATCTGTGTTAATTCACAGTCAATTCAGGTGATATGTACAGACACACGTTTGTCAGTATTAATACTTTCTTGAACGTGATCTTACCAACTGTCTGAGTATATGCGGACGTAAAAACCCCGATTTTGATTTGGGTCTTGGGTTTTGTGACTGACAGGTGTGAATGAGGTGGACTACAGTTTGTACCCTGGGCGGAGCCTTCAGCTGCAGTGGTTGAGGGCGTACCTGGAATCCTACAAAGAGCACAAGGGTCTGGGCCGTGAGGTGTCCAACACTGAAGTGGAAGTCCTGTTCATACAGGTCAACCGCTTTGCCCTGGTGAGTCCGCACCATACAGTATTCACACTCAGTCTGTCACTCAGTTAGGTCTTTGTGTTTGTTTTAGTTTATAACAGCGACAGAAAAATGGTTTGGATTTTTTGGTATTGACCTCAGATTACTAGTTCGATAAATGTTCATTTTACAGTTTTTATCTTGAGGTGCTCAGCTCTGAAGAAAATGATTTGGAATTATTCTGAAACTGAGACTATTGAAAGAACTAAAGAGCTACCATCTGTAGTCTCTTGAAAGACTTGTTTTATCTGTCTGTAAGTGTGTGTGTGTTTGTGTGTGTGTGTGCACTCATGTGCATGTACCTCAGCATAGATTCTTTGATATTGTCACATTTACCCCTGCCTCTCTATATCTCTGATGAAAAGATTGCACTCATCAAAAAACAAGACACAAATTAGACATCAGTTCTTTTTTTCAGCAGGTGAATGGCAAACTCTTCATAGCTTGTTTAATTAACAATTCATACAGTGCAGCCTATTGTTTCACATGTAAAAGGATGAAAAAGGGATAAACCTAACAAATAATGTTTTCACAAAGAACATGCTTAGAAAAGAAAGAGGCAAAACCAGGAGCTTCTTAAAGAGACGAGAACAGATCAGACTTTTCTCCCATGCTGTCCTCCTTTAAGTGATGAACCTTGAAAAACAGTGCTATGAATGCTTTAATTGTTGACTACTGGTGCTTCATTTTCTGTCCTTTTTTCTGTCCATCTCTGCCTCTCTCTCTCTTTTTTTCTTTGGAGGGGGCGGGGCTGTAATTGGAAAGGTAGAAAAATGCAACACAAGATTAGGTTTTAGAAAGACCAACTGATTTGAACCACACACATCTGTGTTATTTGATCCATATACCAATTTGTAGGAAATTCAGCGCTTGTTCACGTGGCATTTTAATACTGTCATGTCCGTTGTGAACATAGCTCAGTTACTGAAACACCGTTTAATTAGTGGCATCCTGCTGGAGCTGACCCCTGACCTCTGCATTTCTCAGAACTTAGACAAAATTTGCTATGGGTTCTCTTGTCGTCCTCTTAAAGACACAGAGGAACTTGCAGAGGAATGACAGAGTTTCCACATCTTTCCGGGGCTTCACTAAACATGGAATGAACCCCATTCCTCTTAATGAGAAGGGAAATGCTTGGAAAAGAAAAAACAGAAACACACTCATGATTCACGACCCTCATCATATGACTGATACAGTGCTCTCATCACAAGACCTGCCGCTGGGGCTCGAAAACGACTGTCAACAATAATAGTTGAATGCCGAAACTAGCTTTGAATCCTGGAGGCATCTTGACCTCAGAGACAGTTCAACTGGGATTTTATGTGTGTTTGAACAGGATGGCTATTGGAATTTTAACCCACAAGCATATATCTCATTGTCTAGTCAGTCACCCTCTTCTGGTATACAAGGGGACTGTAATGTAGGCATTGAAGTGAAGTTGGTCCCTGGAATTTTTGGCTTTTTGTTTGCTCACTGTCTCTCTCTCTCTCTCTCTCTCTTTACAGGCATCTCATTTCCTATGGGGACTGTGGGCATTGATCCAGGCCCAATATTCGACCATCGACTTTGATTTTTTGGGGTAGGTGGTGATTTTTCAAATGATTTAACATGAAAATAACTACCTCAGATAAGTAAGTACCTCAGACTGGCTTGAATCTGACATTCACACTCTGTTTCAGATATGCAGTTCTTCGCTTTAGTCAGTACTTCAAAATGAAACCAGAAGTGATGGCGCTGAACTTTCCGGAATAAACCTACAGCTGGAGATCGAAGCTGCACTTTGGTAGAAAAGTTTTCCCTCGGCGGTTGGAGGGGGGAGCTCTGTTGTCGACTGTTTTAATACTGCACTTACTCCACTGAACTAATGACTATAGGAAAACCCACATCTCTCTCTCCCATGAACATCACTGATGTGTTTAGGTTTGATCACAGTGCTCCAAAAGTGTCCTCCCCCTGGATGAGTATATGGGCAGACATTTCCTCATCTAGGTAGTTTACAATCTTAAACTACCAAGTTAGTGTTACTGAGGCAATATTCAGTCAGTAAAAGGATTCAATTTGGTGAGCTCTGGTAATGTTTTACAGTTTCAGTACAGACATTCTACTCTGACTCCAGCCACGAGCCAGGGAGACAAAGACCAACTCCAAACATACCGCAACTCTCCCCCAACACGCTGACTGTGCTGGGTCTATATCAGTTCTGCCCTAGCTCAGAGCTTACACATTTAAAGATTAGCATCCATATTATTTGCTCACACAGTGTTACATGGGATTGGTGTCAATCACATACAACCATACTGTAGAAGATATAGAGTTCCCACATGTTTACATAGTGTCCTGTCAGGACATAAGTCTGCAAGCTGTAAAGTAAATGTATGTTTACCATAAGCATGGTGCCAGTGCCATGAACCTGTACGGATGTGAAGAAATTGTACCCCTTAACCCAGACTCCCACCACCACCACACAAACAGGAAACAAACAAAAAACCAGTGAGTTTAATGTAGCCAGCTCCACTAAAGCAACGTGTGTGATTCAGGGACCAATAGATTTGTTGTTTTTTCCTCTCTGAATGATGTTTGCTATCCTTACTGGAATCCCTAACTGGATCCACGTCATGAACTGGTTGCTCCTGTTCTTACTAAGGTGTTAGGGAGAAGCTGAGAGTATCTCTGAGGCTGTAGTTATACAGACACCAAACTGCTGATTTCTCTCACTTGTATATGATGCACATAGACTTTTTCCCACTTAGAACTGTTGAGTGATTGAGTGGTATTTACGTTTAATGAGGGAGATTTTTTTTATGTATAGATATATTCACACACACATTTAAGCGAAATTATTAAAGGCATTATGAGTTCGTTGATGTGTGCTTGTAATGATCGCACAGCCTGAAAGCCTTAATTAGGAGAGCACTTGATAGAACAGAGAGGCCTCTCTCATTCAGATTTATCTGACATCATCACACTGAAGCTAGTTACATTAGTCTGTAGTTGTCTCGTACACCTACTATAGAACATTATAAAACACTCTATCCCCACAGCACAGAGAATATCCTTATGGCAGTGACCAACTCTTAGTCTTAACTTTCTTTAGCAGAACTTGCCTTGTTTTTTTTTTGTTTTTTTACTTGGTTTAATTACTTACTTTTCTGTCATGTCTTTCAACTAACCTGTGTCCGAGTCCAATTTTCATTGTTCTTTTTATGTACCACTCACAACTTGTCTTCATCAAAGATTACTGACAGCTGAACATGTTCAACTCAACCAGAGCTTCTAGCAGGTGTATGTTCAACTCTGTGTATTGTCGTGCTCCCTTTCCAGACATTTGTAGTCTGGAATGGTAACACATGTACAGCTCTACATGTACAGCGCAAAATGTAATATCTTTGCTTAAGCAGTGTCAAATGTGAATAACTGTACATAGGAGAGCTCTGCTGTTTTTTTCTAAGAAAAAAAAAAGTCAAGTAAAATTAATCTGGAGGAAAAGAATAAACAACTGTGAAATTATGTTGCATTTAGACTCTGTGTTCAAGTTCTAAGGATTAAAATAAAAGTCCATGTTACCTCACTTCACTCTGATCTTCTCTTTGTATGAAAACGAAATCAATTACTATTGACTGAGAGGAATTAGCTCTTCGTGTACATGAAGTGTTGGGAAAATAGTGATAATACAGTAAAATTAACAGATCATTCTCTGTGTCTTGTCTTAATGTGCATTGCTTTTTTTGCTGAGTGAAATAATTAGAAAAAGCAGTGCTCCAGTTCACTGTCTATAATTGAATTAGCTCCAGTCCCTACAGCGGTTTCCACCAAGGGATCCGCGTTAATTACAGAATTCAATATCTGCTATTCACGCTTCGGCTTGTTCTCATTCCACAAAAAGTCAATTACAACCCCTTCCGCATGGAATGATAATCATCAGCTATAACAACTTCATGGCGAGATATAAATCTGCTTCCTCTCACCTCCATACTACCGCACCTACAATCTATCAGGTGGTCACAGAAACGTTTGAAATTTGAACAGGAGGAGTTTCGGTCCTCCTCACGGCCTCTTGATTTATCATGCCGCCTACTGGCCCTTGTGTGTTAAAATATGACCCCTGTCACTACTTTTACCATTTACCGTAGCATTTTAATGATGATACCTTGGCAGTACTACTGTTGATGAGGATCTCTATAGACGCCTCCAAAAATGCCTATTTCAATAAACGCTATTTAACGAAGATTGAAGTGCACTGAGTTTAATAAATGCCGCTGCATAACATCATCTTGAGTATTATGTGCAACTCACATACCACCCACTCATGATCTTTAGCCTAGGGTTAGGGTTATGGTTGGCTAACTATGTTGGGCAGGGTCAGAACATGAGGGATTATTTCACAAAAATTGAGCGCAAGATTAATTTCATGACAATATAAAGGAGGACTCCGGAGCTGTTTCCATTTTTCATTTCTCATTGTGTGGAACGGTGTAATCAAAGTACAACATCCTTCTTAGATAATGTCAGGGCAATATGGTTAATGAAACAGAGCAGCAGAATTTTCTGGAAACCGAGTGTTGTTGTAAGGCAGAATAATGCAGAACAATACAGTAAACAGGGAGCGTAGAGGGTAGAAGTGCTCGTTCATCTAGATTAGACATGCCAACCTAATTACAAGCGGAGGAAACAGTAATTAGCACAAGTCTCACCTCGTTAATCACAAAAGAGTTCTTCAGTCTATTTTTAGCTGATTAATGGCTCTTTAAACATGGGAGATATTTATATTTGGGGTAATTGAACACAGCTTGTCCGCTCTGGTTTTGTTACGCTGTAACCTCATTAGACTCCTCTCATTGTTTTGCTGAAAACCTTGTTAGTATTAACTATGTATCCACGTTGTCAGTTGTGTGAGTTTTCACATTTGCCACAAGGAATTTCCGAAATCCGACCATTACAGGCGCCGCTCAGTTCGCAAAACCACGTCCTCGTGATGTCCCCAGTGTCCCCCCGATTGCAGCGATGCAAGTTCTGATGTCATTTTTATGATTTCATGATCTTTATGTGGGGCCGTTTCTTTTATAACGTTTACATGATGTTGTACGATCCTTAGTCTTGCTACTGACATCGTGAATGGACGTACGCCTTTGAAAGGTCCTTGTGATGGAATACATCTTTTTGTAATACTTGCAGAACATTATGGGGGCACTGCAAGGGACCTTCTTAGAGTTTCTTATTACTAGGTTTACAAAACTTCAGAATAAAACTCTCAGATGACTAAAACGCCGAATAGCAATCTCATCTTTTATGTTCGTACTCTGAGCTTCATCTCTTACAGTAACTTAATAACAATGATTAATGCGTAGGCTGATTAGTATTAATAACTTTGTCATACAATGTATTGCCCAGTCTTCAAATTCACGGGGGGGGGGGGGGGGGGGGGGCATATGCAAATTTAAGGAGACGCAGTATTTCCATACGGGAAATATATTGATTTATTATTATTATTATTTTATTCTATGCACTTATTTGGTCACTATACCGTCAGTCCGCTCTGTGTAGTTACAGGGTGCGTTTGAACAAGTCTTTTCCTGGTTGATGCTCGTCAAAAACTCTGACAAAAGTTTTTTTTTTTTTTTTTTTGCCAGTCGAAAATACTTAAATTAAAAATGATAAAACGTTAATGATTCAAATGGCTGGCTAAAACTATCTTTTACAAAAGGGGGGGTTTATCAGTGAGCTACACTGAACATTCTTTACCTGATTTTCCACAATCACTTGCACATGACACACAAGTCGTCGCAATGTTAGTAGCTCCAAACATGTTTGAATCGGTTGCATTTCAGCACTTCGGACAGGACCACTGTAGGTCGCATATATATCTGACCAGCAGTCCAGTGTCATCGATGTCCCCACGACGTCAGAAATTTAACGTCTAACGACTGGGTCTAATACAGTTGAACTGCTGTGCGACAACAATGATTTTCTCAGTTCTTCTTAAGACTTCTTAAATCTTTAGTAGTTTATGTCTTACCTCTGTTGTTGCAGGTATTATTGTAAAGGTATGTTAAAATCCAAGCAATTTTTGTTGATTGGTCATGCTGAGTCTTGTACCTACCTTTTAGCAGTAACGCACCAATTCCCGCCACTGCGTTACAAATAAAGCAACAAGAGTTATGAATTTATAAATTGGTTTATGATATTGATAATCTATACTCAGCTGACAATTTAACTGACATTTTCAAAAAAAAAAACCCTAAGCATCCATTCTAACAGACAATTTCTATTTCTATTAAACTTTGTCTTGGTAATACAATGTTATGAAAAAAATCAAATTAGACTGACACTTTAAGAGAAAGGATAAAACTATTATCAAAAACGTATTTCATGACATCCAAATCTATGTCTGATGCAGAAATAGCCTACTTGATCCCTTTTGTGAAACTTTAGGCGCAGCTAGATGGTAACTAAAATGAATTATTAGCCAGAGCTTCTTAGCATCAAAGGTAAGGTGTTTTCAACCCCGCTACCCAGATAGTGTCCCAAATGCAAGAATCCTGGTCTAAATAGAAGTTCTACTTCGTGGCTACATTTGTTGAGTATCCCAGGTGTTGAATGTACTAACAGCTGCGATCGATATCATCCGTCCTCGCTATGCGTGTACTAAAACGCACGTTCGGACAGTAGAATACAACTCCAGCTGCAAAAAATGCGTAAAATCGCCAAGGAGGTGACAGATATCATTATGCAGAGAGCCAGGAAACAAACTGGAAAATTCATATTTCATAAATGCATGATTCATGAACTATTGTAAATTTGCATCTGTTATTTCTATCAAAATCGCCAAACTTGTTCTCCTGACAGCTTGCACTCGGACTCGAACTTAACCTACAATGATTCGGACTTCAGCAACTGTGACTTGGCTACAGCACTGGTAGCTGATGATCTGTTGTCCGGGACAAAATCCACATTTCAGAATCTTTTAAAGTACAAAGCTCCGACAGCTCTGGCTTAGTAGTAACAAGACATTTAAGACCTGTATATCGTAAATGAAAAACACTACAGTTTCCCATGATTGGTGCAAAGGAACAGAATCAAAGGACAAAGGAAAAAGGAGTGAAAGTATAAGGAGCTGCTGTGCAGGTAACAGTGAACAAGTAAAATCTATGAGTAGACAGTGGACAACATGGGTATACTTAAATTCCGTGTAGCATGTTGAAAATATTCGCTCGTCATTTAATCAACCCGTCATTTAATATTTTAGAAGATACATGATTTTGTAATTATATTTTAAATGAATACGTGCTCTCTTTGACTAGAACTCTTTGACTAGGGTTCCTTCAAACTCGCCACACCCAAGTGCGCTGGTGAAACTGTTCACATGTCGGAAGCCTTCATGTCAACTTTAAAAGACCACATTGTCTGTTTACCATGCCGCTGCATAATTCTGGTATCATTATACACTTCCCTAATGCCAATTATTTAACACAGCACAGCTAATTTGAGACAGTACTTCCTGCAGTTAACCTTTAATCATCTGTCATAAGCGCGAAATTTTCTGCTCTGTGATCTACTCAGCGGATCCTGCCCAATCTAAGTGGCATCACTGATGTTCCATATGACAGTTTAATATTCTTTAACGTTCTCTGTATCAGACGGCCTAAACCTAATCCGACATTTAACAGGTGTGCCAGTTTGTATCCCTCCTGCGATGTAGAGTAAGATAAGTCACTGTAAATCAAAGACAAGCACCAGAGAAAAACATCTGCCAACAGACGGCTTGCTTGCTCTTCTCCACATATGTGGTAAAAAAATCCTAGATTTGCCACAAAGAATCTGGCGGATATTCGACATAATACCGAATGAATCAGAAAAGAATCCGAACGAGATTAACATCGATCTCGACAATATAAACAGCTGTTCATAACATAGCGGCGGCTAAAGATATTTCCGTCAGATTAACGGTACTGCTCTCTGAAAGGGGGATAATACAATAGATGGCAAGGAAACGACGGATAAATCCTCTGCGAAAAATCATGTGTTGTCATCACAAAGGGATTGTCAGCCTCAGACGTCTTACATGCCCCCTCACTCCCTCCGAATCCACCAGGATCAAACAAGCTTTGCATCACGTCGCTGTTCAACACTTAACTCTGACAAAGGCCTCTGAGCCCGGGCTCAGCGCTATTATTGCCTCTCATTGTGCAAATCCTGATTGTGAGAGAGTGTTGTTACAGTGTTAGAAGGAAGAATGACAAGAGACAAGCCCTTTGTCAGGCATTGATTTGTCTCTCCCTTAAATCTATCAACAGTGTATTTGAGTCGCAAAGCCCTGCCTGGTTGTCTGTGCGAGAGAGTATGCAGTCTACTGTGTGTATATATTCTTTTCGTGTTTGCGTATTACTGCTCTGTTGCTCTTTGGCTGTTTTCCCCGTCGCAATAGTACAGACACGCACCGCTCCGATGCAGGCTGGGATTCGGTCGCATATCTATGCGTTATACTACTGAAAATCATTACATGAAATATTGTGAAAGGAATATAAACTGCTGTTCTAAATGACAGATGTACATACATAAATATTAACATCGAAAGAGAGGGAGAGAGAGAGAGAGAGGGGGGGGGGGGGGGGAGTGAGACCACATAGATTTTAGAGCTCTCACAGTCTTCAAAAAGCCAATTTTGGTTAAAACAAAATAAAAAACAAAACAAACAAACAAACGAAAAAAAAAACCAAAAACAAAAAAAAGATACTACCAAAAGTCTGATGATGCTGTGACCACGACATCGCTTAGTAATGTTTAATGAGTGGACATACACTTATTCTACTGTGAGACAACTGATACGACTTCTTTTACACAACTAAAGAAGGCATTGTCAGTGTTGCAAAACGTTGTGATATACACACATAGTTATGTGGAGGCGTTATTAACGTTTACTGTCTCTTTTATGCTAGCATTACCATGCTCTGCAGTTACGCTTGAACCAGATGTAGCCAAAACATTAATCAGTACCGAAAACTGATTACTGTTATATGCACTCACAGAAACCTTAAAATAGACTGCCACATCTGTCCTCAGTATTCCATACACTCCTAGCCTTCTGTTGCCATGGAGAACACACCGTCCCTGCACTGGGTGAATGTGCAGTTTCATAAATACTGTCAATGTCCCATCTTTTCAATCAGCTCTTCATTTTCAGTACTTGTAGACGTTGCTTTGAAAGAAAAAAACCCCACTATGACCAGCAGATGGTAGCAATGAGCTACGGAAAGCCAAATTTTCTTATTTGACTTTATCACTGAAGTCCATGGTTTAGGAACGTCGCCGTAACACGATTTAGGCCTACTGTTCGCGTACAAAACAAAACAACACAAAACAAAAAACAAAAAGCAAAATCAAAGTAACAAACAAACAAAAAAACATTACATTAATTCTCATTCACTATAAAATGGACATTTCTTTTTTTCAATTACTTCAGGACTGGGGCAAGTCTCTTTTAGAGAAAGTTCCGTCCTAAAATATTAACCTTAAAAGAAGCTAAACCAATGACAAACTTTTAAATACGCGTATTTTATTTTGTTTACATCACTTTTATTTGACTTTCCACAGTCTACAAATGTATTTGGTATTTTTACAATATACTTACAAAACGCTTCCAAGATTAGCTTATATTCTTACGCACTTTTCAACTTTAACTAAAAATGTTCTTTTTGAGGGGAGGGGGTTTATGAAGTTGTGGAGAAGAATTGTCAGATTGCTGGCGTGGTACAGTGCTTTGGTGTATGCTCAGTATTTTAGGGACAATGAGTCATCTGTGCTCCATGTAAAAGGGCGGAGACCTCATCACCCTGGGAGACCAAACAGTGTCCTCTGATTGGCTGGAGCAGGGCTTTTGAAAAGTTTGCTTTGGCCAGGCACAGTGTACAGGATTTTGTTCTCAATTAAATGTGGAATGCAGCACTCCTGAAGGCCGTGCAATGTGTCTGTGTGCCCTCTCCTCTCATTCACTGGCGAACAGAGACGTCTCTTTAGAAAAGCTCGCAAAGCCAAGAGGAACAGTATCAACTCATCCCACGTATGCCGTTTCTAATCCCTCCTTTCTTTCTCGGCTCCACTGTGATGCAAGTAGAAGCGCTGTTGGCTGCCCTGGGCGACCCAGGTGGAATAGACGTGTATTCACAGCGCGAATGAAATGCTCTGCTTTTCATCATGACCAACACTTTCAAATACAGTTTCAACCGTTGTTTACCACCTTTGTTTGTAATCAGGAAGCTGTACACAGGCACAGATCAATAGTAGTTCCATTTATCAGCAGTGTATGGAATGCATGGGTGAACTATAAAACATTCTCCAGTGTTGTGACATCCCAAAGGTTCATATGTCAAAGGCTTCAAACATTCAAGGGTACACTGGCGCTCTAGTACAAAAGATGTGGAGAAAATGCAGGTCAAAATGTGTCTGCAGTATTGAGGTACCAGGATAAAGTATTAAAACAGAAAAAAAAAATCTGACAACAACACACTTAACGAACCTGCGGTACAACAAACAGTCACTGGCACTTTGAAATGTGTTTCTCTTTTCTTCAGATGTAGGGAGAACATCATAGCATATGTGATCTGAGGGAGGCTGTAGAAAAAGATTTATTTGCAGGATGAAAAAAAAAGAAAGAAAAATCAGTCTCATCTAAAATAATTAATGTGTCCTTGAGAAAAAAAAAAGAAAAGAAAAACAAAGGGCTTCGCCAAAGCTGGCGGCCGAGAGCTGTAGAGAGATGGGAAGATGGCTCATAATTGTTTTCAAGTCCTGTGCTATTACAGTAAATGAGTTTGTTGTACCTGTGGAAAAAAAAGAAGAAGAAGACAGACAGAGAGAGAGAGAGAGAGAGAGAGAGAAACACTGGCACTGTCCTCGTCTTTTAAAATGCTCATGTTTTTTTCTCTCCTCCTGTCTTTGTTTCTTGTTATCCCAGCTTCTCTGTTTGTTGTCTGTTTGCCTTTCGAGGTTCTCATACCTCAAAATTCTTTTGTGTGCCAGGCTTTTAACATCTTTAGTCCAACCATTCATTACATTTCCTTTTCCTTACTTCTTTCCATTTTGGACTTTGAATCTCCACTGCAGCAGGAAAAAACACTTGTATGGCTTTTATTGGTAATTAGGCAGTGTCCTCTTGAACCCCTTTGCACTTGTGTGGGGACAACAGGACTTCATCACAAAAAGCATGAAATGCAACAGCTTCATCAGCCCACCAATCAAAAAAACCCAAAATGTTTGTCTCTGTCTGTGCAACATTCTTCTGAATGTTAAGACAAACCAGCATATTTCTACAGTTCAAACATTTGCCCAGAAGATACATTTCATCATCTGATATCCCACTATTCCATTCCATTTCTGTTCAATTTGATTTGTATAGCACTTTTTACAGTTTGCATTGTCACGAAGCAGCTTTACAGGATAACATGCCTGAGACAACCAGCGAGCAAACATACAAACATACATACAAACAGTAACAAGCTAAAATTCCCTTTGGCTTACACAGGAAGAAACATTGACAGGAACCAACAGTCAGAAATGGAGAGCTCATTCTCTACTGACTGGCAGTGGGTTGTTAGAATATAGTTGTTAGTCTATTATAGGGAGTAAAGAGGCAGATAAGTATGACAAAAGTAAAAGAAAAGTCTTGGATAAATGAGATGCACCTTCAGATCTTTGTTATGTAACTACAGAATTAATGAGGGTTTGAGAACAGGAGAGGTAATCAGATTTTTTTTGTTGTTGTTGTTGTTATGTTTTGGAGTATTTATACATTGACAGTGTTAGAGTGTGACATGTTTGGCTCTCTAGGAGCTGGCCGCTGACTTGGATTCCCTGTGGTTGATGGATGCATTTCTCATTAGATGCATGTGAGGCTGCCAGTCCTCTGCTCGGCGCTAATCTGGGAATATGATGCTTTGCCAGGAAACTAGTGACATCATTGACCTTTCAGCCCCATTGACCCAAACTAAAAAAAAATCCAGATTCCAAAAGAACAATATAAATCATCTTTTCTACTAAACAAGCCCAAAGTTACACAACAACAGCACATCCATCTCTGACAAAGTATTCTTAGTTATAAGAGCATTGTGAAGAAAATGTAACATTTCTCAGTGGCTGTCCTGGGAAGTGAATATTATTGGAATATTATCATAGAATATTATTTCAGTCTTGTAAATAATGTGACAGCAACATGTGGTTGTATGTAATTCATCACCACACATTTTGAGCTCTCAAAGCAACAGTCATCTTGCAAATGTCCCTAGTGTATGGAGATCAAACTTCTTTTTATTTATTCTTTATGACACATCATAAAAATATATCTTTCTGTGTCATGATGCTTTCTGTCTCATTCAATGTGGCCATATTATTTCTGCATCTATGAAGCACTTTAAAAGCCACCACAGTGCCTTTGTGAAATGCTTATAAAAGAGAGAAAAAAAAAAACTGAGAGCCTTTAGTGATTGGATTGTAACGAGCAATTTATGTAAGATACTAAAACTCTCATAGCTGCTCACCAGACAACCCAAATACAGGAACAAGTGTTTATGATCAGCACTTAAGGTCCACTCCATGCTTTATAAGACACTACATATGGCATAGTGCATTCCATAGACACATATCATACATTATTAAAAGAGTACTCAGAGGAAGTGTTGCTGTTTATTTTTAGAGGGCCCCACTTCAGTTGGCATGCTCTTTTCTAAACTTTTCTCATTCTGCTGCATAAATAGCTGTTATACATAGCCTGTTTTGCATAGCAAGTTTCCATTATATCCCTGTGTGTCATTACAGTTCATATTCTTAATTATGCCTCAAATATCCCTCTGGGAAAATCATGGAGGCCACTTCTCCACGATCTGTCCATATGGCGTTTAATTAAAAGTTTTCTTAAAGACTAAATTGCATTCAATTCAATTAAAACTGTAATGTCATAGCTAAAATAATGGGCAGTGCCTCCTACCACTCACTATGGAACAAAAGGAGGGGTGGGGTGGGGGGTGGGGGGAGATCTTTTTGCAGTGTTTGCAATGGAAAGCACATATCTTGGTTTTTCTGAAAAAAAAAAAAAAACCCAGAACAAAATATGCAAAAGCCAAATATCACCAAAGCCCTCCTACATGCTCTCAGGCCTCAGGCAATGCACATTAACAGTGCTGGAGCTATTTCGAGATTCTTCTCTTGGAATTCGCACCATGACAAATGGAGCATTGGAGTTCGGAATTCCTATTTATCTGCAACGCACAGAGGCTCCTCATTGGAGGGCTGAAGAATAGAGGATTTAAGAAAACGAGGTGGAAAAAGGGAACGCTTTTTGCAGGATAAATTCAAAAATAACTAAATAGATTGTCTCGTGTCAGAAGAAGAGCTGGCTTGATTTTGTCAGTGAGGGCGTCGGTATGGTGATGTCGAAGCGTTTCCTTATCAGCCATGAATTCTGATGCAATTAGTTCCCTACGCAGCTAACCCGGTCAATTCATAGGTAAACAGGGTTATAAAGGTACAGTGGGAGACCAGTGAATGATCCTCCTAAAACCCCGGAGAAATCGAGGGCCGTTTAACTGGTCACCAGTTTGTCAGGGTCAACATGTTGACTGGATTGATTGGTAACGCTTTCAAACATAGCAGAAAATTGAAGAATGATTTTCACTAGCGAAAAAGTAAAGGCCTCTTTGGCATAGGTAAAGCCTGCTGATTTTCCTCTGCGACCTGAATCAAAGAGAGAGAGAAAGGGCGGAAGATCATGTTGAAGGGAGAAGAGTCTTTTGGCCCAGCCTAGATGGAGATTTGGCTGTCAGCTTCAATTCTCCCTGCTCAAAAACGTCATTGATCAGCCAAAGGTCATACACACTCCCCCAGACACGAGCCCTTGCCTCACAGGTGTGTAACCTGGTGAAACCAGTGGGTAGAGACCACCATGTGCTGAATATTCGTGTTTCGATACTGCTCTCAGGGAATGCGTAGTTGGCTGAATGGCACAGAAAAGATGGCTGTGTCTGAATGATTTGTCAAGTTTGTGTGTGTTTGTGTCATTCTGTGTGATTTTAGAAAGTACAACATACGCCTCTGGAAGTACAGAAATAAAATAAGGATGTATATTCCATGCCAATATTTAACACAAAAGTTAAAAAAAAAAGGTAAATACCTTTTCAGGTTTGTTTCTACTGTATGCACACTCACATTTTATCGGGGGAATTGTGATGTATAATCCATATAAATTGGCCCACTTGTTTAAAAAGAAAGAAAGAAAGATAGAAGAGAAAACACTGTCTGGGCACTATGATTAGTGCAGTTATTTTGGACAATATCGGGAAAAAGAGGAAAAGTGCATCTTATCTTCACCCAGCCACACAGAACAGACAGATAAAAGGTCAAGGGTCAGCCATGTTAATGGTGCTGGAAATGACCCCCTGTTCACAGCCTGGATTACGACTGAAAGCTAAGACCAGTACAACCATCATAAACAGCAAGTCATTTTTAACCCAGGGCAGGCCAGAAAAACAGATAGGGATATATTTACAACAGGCTCTTCTGATGGAACCAACCGTTTAAGCTGTTCATGATATGTGGTGTCTAAAAAGAAACCGCATCGTTTAGCTGTAGCCTCCAATTGCTGTGAGAACAGAGAGCATCTGCAAACAGACAATAGTATTATAGCACTTTCTGAAGCAGAAGTTTGGAAAGGAGGAATCTACGCGGATGACATTTCCAAATGGTTTGGACACACACGCTTGGCTATAGTCCTAGTATTTTGGCTAAGAAGCTTTCTGAGTTTGATTTCTTTGGGAGTTTCTTCGCTTTTTATGTGATAGTCTCCTGAGATGGTCTTGGCCTTGTTTTGTTTTGGTTTCTGGGTCAGTGCACCTGCGGTTGTGTCCTGTATGTAGCCCATGGAGACAGGGACTGCTATTCTTTATAAAAACACAAATCATAACAAAGCAACAGATGCACGCTCACACAGAACCCACACTCCGTCGTGCCAAGTGTGCTGTCACTACTTCTGGTAGAGACGATTCCCTGGAAACACGATGTGTCTGCTCGTCTTTTAGTGTGCGCTTTTACCATGAGACCTTGCGCGAGAAAGAGCAGCAGGCAGGCAGGAATGGGACGAGACACTGATGAGATGCTAAAGAGACTCCACTGAGACAAAGAGAGATCAGGCTGCCCAGGCAGGCTCTGTAGGGAGAGTTATAGTGTCAGCATTAGCTGCCTCTGACATTAGGGGAGAGACTGTATACAAGAGCTGGGAGATCCCCTTGGGTTAGCGGTACAGCTGCCATACTGATAGTGAATAATGTTTGCATTACATTCTGACTCTCTCTCTCTCTCTCTCTCTCTCCCTCTGTGTGTGTGTGTGTGTGTGTATATGAGACAGAACTATCTGTAAGGGTATGTGTAAGGGAATGAAGAATGTGTAATGTATAATGCACCTGTGCATGTATATGTGTATGTGTGTGTGTGTGTGTGTATGTGTGTGACCTGTCAAACACACAGTATTCACGTTGGTCTGTGTACTGCCTTTGAGTCCTCATCTCTCATCACAGCTGATGTCTCCACACACAGACTGATCAGTCCCACATCCTTAACAGGGACAAACCATGACCAACTCCACCCTCCTGACCCCCTTTCACAGACACGCACACATGCACACACACACACATGCACACGCCCACACGCACACACAAACACACATGCCTGCACACACACACACACACACACGCACACAAACAGGCGCGCGTGCACATATGCATGCATGCACACACACGCGCGCGCGCAGCACGCACTCACACGCGCACACACACACACACACAGACAAACACAGACACACAGTCACATTCAAGGTGATTCAGTATACCGTTCTTAGCAGAAACAGTCATGCTGTAGCCCAGTGTGATCCATCATCACTGTGTGGAGATGCACATGATTTGTGTAAGGTTTCCTCTGGGTCTTTGGATTGAGGAAAGTATGTGGCATGTGCCTGCTCACTGGGCCTCAACATTAGCTTCTCTTCTCTGTAACTCTTCAGAACTGGGCCATGACCACCCAGTGGGTGAGAGTCACATTGTTGACTGTTAATTAAGTGTCAAGAGTGACCCTCAGATTAAAGCCGTTCACAGAGATGATGACCAGAGCTCA
>NC_044495.1:29187210-29239710 GCF_902362185.1 Chanos chanos
CCACACACACACACGCACACATACACACACAGACAAACATACCCATACAAGCATGCTCTATTCCAGGAGAAGACATCAGTGCCGGCAGCAGCTCTGGTAACCTCCCCAGCCTCTCTAATAACATTTAGAGATGTTAAGCTCATAAAGAGCAAATCTGGACCACAGAGATATTATTTATGCTTGTCTCTCACCATGAAAGAGTTGGTTTTGATGGGTAAATTGTGTTTAATTCTTGGGAGAAGCATTTTTTCTGCACCCCAGCATGATATGAGATTAATCCCTTGACAACCTTTGCGACGCACTTCAAATTGCTCCCAAATGTCAGCGTTGAGATTTTAAGGAGGAAGAAATTGAGAGGAAGAGCACAAAGCTTGTCCAGATATGAACATGCACACTCACGCGCACACACACACGCACACACAAACACACACACACTCACACACACACATTTAGCTCACACTCACTCCGAAATCACAATGTCCTTTAGAAGCCTCTTCTTCATTTCATCTCTGTGTACAGGCAGTTCTTCAGTGTTTCTCAGACAGAACCAACAACTCAGGGCATACCAAATACTTAAAACATTTTAATTTCCAAATTTCCCCTGCAGATTTCTCTGGGGATGATTAATTGGTCTGAATATGTGTCTGCCCTTGCTCTTTTCTCCCTTTTCCTCTCGGGTTTGAGAAAACATTTTGCTGGGTAAAAGGAGGAGACAAGTGCAAGGACGTATGCAAGCCCTTGGCAAAACCTTAAGTTACAGCCTATGTTTAAACCCCAAAACGTACAGGCCTCGTCACATCCCCTTGCCAGACAGCATGTAGCACTCATATTCAGTAAATTCTGCTGTCAAAGGATATTAGAATACTAACCTTGTCGCAGCATTTTTTGACGTTCGACACGTTGGACGTCCGAGTATTAATTTGATTCGAAAATACTGTGAGTATTAAATGAGAAACACAAAATGCTGAGACACACACGATATAAAACTGGCAGTTTTTCACAATGAATTGTCTTATTAAATCTTATGTTTTCTACCTTTTATCTAAGAGCTGGAACAGTGAAAATCGAAATTCATTTACGAAACAGTAAATCAGTGTAGTCTGAGCAGAGTCTGTGTCACTAGACTACAGGAAAGTTTTTATACAAGAAAAGTCCAATGCTCGGTCGAAAAACACTCTGAGGTAACGTCAAATCCCAAGGTAGGCTAAGTGTTACAGTAGGCCTGTTTGTCAAAAAAGATAAACTTCCCCTTTAAAACGCTGCCACTACACAACCCCCCGTCAGCCTCGCAGGCAGTCGCAGACAGGTTACGTGTGACGCGCCCTGGTCCCGGTCCAGACCCTCTAGCGTCTGGATCACTTTCCGGGGACAGAATTTCCCTCTGACCCCGCGGAACTCTAGACTTCTGATTGTCAACACATATTCTCTCTCTCTCTCTCCCTCCTCCCTGTTTATTTCTCAAACCGTTCTCTTACCAACGTTTGTTTTTCATCTCGCGCTGATCCACAGCTGGGAGCGATAGTGACGAGAGGAGCGGCGTAGCTCCAGCGGTAATTAGATTGTAAATGCTTCCTGATATTGGGGAAACTTCAAAGGGCAAAGCAAGAACGGAGAATGCATAATCATTAAGAGGGGGCACTGACTCCACTGTCCGTCCGCCACCACACACCCAAATCATGTTTGCGGTTCACATTACAATGTGAGAGAGTTCAACACAGAAACAAATAAACTCTAAAAACAAAGACACCCTAATGGAGGAGAGAAAGTGAATGTCGGCAAGTTTCGTCGGCATCTGACCGCAGTAATCAAAACAGAGAATGACACGCCGGCTGTTTTCAGGGAACAAGTCATTTCTGATAATTACTGTTATTTGCAATATTTCAAACATACCAATTATGCCTGTCTGGAGTATTTTAATGTATTTTCTCACTCAAAAGCAGTGTGTGTGTGTCTGAGAGAGAGAGAGAGAGAGAGAGAGAGATTGTATCTGACATAAAGACAGAGAAAAACACATAGACATATTCTTAAAGTATCTGCAAACCACAGAGCATATTTTTTTGTAGTTCTTGTATGTTACCAGACATTGCTTGAAAAAAACATTTCTCCACATTTCGAGTGATCCAGAAACAACTGTAAATCATACACTCAATACATCTGAGTCACATTTATTGAGTCCTTATTCAACTTTGGTTGTATCAACAATATTTATTACATTTGTCAGTGTTTTATGGCACCTGACTGTTCCCTTCTCCCTCAGAATGTGTCATCATCATAAACATGCACAGAGTTATGCAGTATGTCTGCTTTCTTCCCTGGAACTATGAACACATGGATGTTTTCTGCCTGTACTTAAAATATCAGGCTTGAGAAAACATCCAGCCTACACAATCTGAAATCAGAAACAAATTTTCTCCAATCTGTTCAGAGTTTGTTAACTTGTGTGAGTCCAACTGACCCTTGAGGTTTTATCAGCATGCCCGGAGGAAGTGTTTGATTTTTGCAGAACGTTCTCAGACATTTGACATGGAGGCAGAACATGTTTATTGTGATTTACTTTAACTTGAAAACTTCAAAATGGAGACATTGCATGCCAAAAAAACAGGAAAAAAAATGTTAAAAACAGGGTTTAAACGTGTTTTGGGCATCAAAGAGATTTCATTAAAAACGACATAATCCATAAGCCGAGAGAACAAGCGGAAATGTTGTCTGTCTCTGTGCAAGCGTTTGCTCTCTGTGACCCTGTCTATCCGTCAGATCTGAGAAAACATGAGCACAAAACCAGCAACCAGACTTTTCTGCATCAGTCTCCTGATGTTACCCCACAGTCCTGTTTCTCCCCCACTTAATCTTAACACATTGTCATAGTTGACATCAGGACTAAATAAAACTAGCAAAAATTTCCCAAGATGTACATGGTGGTTAGATACAGCGAGGAGAATTCGTGGTACAGTTGACTTCCTAAAACTAACAGGCGGCTGTACAGAATTTACAGGCCTGTAGTTTGTGGTGTAGCACATCCCACAGCCCTTGTAAAGCATTGAACCGCGGGGACAGACAGACACTGCAGCTAAACCACAAGCCTAGCTTTTAACATCTGTTTAACAGAGTCTCACTGACGGTACTGGTCAGCACATGTCATTTAACAATCATACAATCCCTCAAGCCCTTATCTTTCAGGAGTTAGAGCCCAAATCCCCATCAGACATTATGCTACCCGCTCAGTCCGCGCTAATCCCAGGAACACTGGTGCAAATCCAGCCGATCCTACAGCCCAGACCCATTACACACTGACCCTTTCAGCCACATCCCTCTATCCCGTCGCTTAAAAAAGGCCACTAATGTGCCCTTGATGAAAATGATATTAGCACTGCCATAGGAACACCTAGCTTTTTGAGCCTAGAAAGTCCATAAGCCCACGCCAGATGTGAAAGCTCTAACTATGAAAAAACAAATCCAAGCTAACCTGACAGACTATCTACTAAACACTTGCTTGGAGACTCCCAGCGGTTCTAAGTGAGGGTTATTATATTATTAAAGCTTCACATATACTTTGTCAAATTTGAATATAGAAGGAAGGCTGTGTAGTACAGAAAAAATATGCAGTAAAACACTGATAGAGGTCTTAGCTTCTTTTTTTTTTTCTTTAGAGGGCACGCCGCTGTAGATGCTCATTTGTGGTAAAAGGACATGACATACTGTAAACACAAGGGGACTGAGGCTGAGCAGTTTGCCTTGAATCCAAAGCCTTTACTTCTGCATGAGGGCACAGCACGTGAAGGAGAGGGAATATTAAACAAATCTCAACAACCACTCAGAGTCAGCAGCAGACACTAACGGTCACAGCGCTCTGGGCATCTGCACAGTTGCCCCTAAACTTGCTTCTGGGCCACTCTCTCTCCCTCTCTCTTTCTCTGCCAAAGAAAAACATTTGCCCAAAAAAAAAAAAAAAAAAAAAAAAAAAAAAAAAAAAGTGCAAGTTTTTGAACAAGCAGGCAAGGGCGACTAGGGCAAATTAGTGATGCACTCCAGCATACAGCCACAGAAAGACAGACGGAGAAGAAGAGGAATGTTAGGTTCCAGCAGGGTTGCAGTTTCTTGGCCTGAAGGGGTCAGCAGTGGGCTTTCAGAGTGACTGGAGTGCTGTCCTGAGGCTCTCTGGCATGGAAGAGACATTAAAGGGCTCCAGAAGCCTCAGCCAGTGCCTTGTGTTCCCCAAACACTCGCAGTGAGGGTTCAGGGCAGGCGAGAGTGACTGACAGACACTATGGTTACTGAAGAGCTGAGTTCACCTGATGGACAGACATGTCAGCCCAGTCTGGGCTCCTGTCTCTCTATCTGACATAAAGTTTAATCCATTAAAAGAAAGAGAGAGAGAGAGAGCAGCCAACAGAAGACAACTCTTGTCAGTACAAGTCAGTACAAGTTTTCACCGTGGTCAACGCTAAGGACATCGGGAAAGAAAAAAACTAAACTGAATGGGACTCTTGTATGAAAAATGTTTTAGAAGTGAAGAGTAGAAATGTTCTCGGGTATTGGCATCCTGATCAGGATGCGACTTCCTCTAACTGATACACATTAGCATTCAGCAATGCTCCGTGAGCATTTAAGGGTTTGTTTATTTGTGTTTCGGCTCGTTTTACAGCTTGCTAGTGACCCCGCCCATTTTTCACAAGTGCCTCTGACAGCAGGCCTGCATAGCAGCTCTGCACGCAATTAGCATACTATTAGCATAATATTAGCATGTGAGGATTAATGGCTAGAGAAAAATGCTTCGCAAATTCAATTCGATAAAATACAAATGTCGCCGAGGGAGTATCACTGTCCTCTCATGTAGGTTTTCAGTCAAGCGGCTCCTTGGAGACCGTACAAATAATGAACTCCAATTTTTTTTCTTTAACAAATTCTGATTCCAAATTCCAACGTATCTTGGAGTATATCAGGAGAACACTTCTGTTATCTTTAGAAAACATAAGCCTTTTTGGGGGGGCTTGAGTAAACTTTTGTAGGGAAAACTGACATGAACATTGGGTAGATGCATGAGATAGACTTGAACTGTGCCAGAGAGAGCGTGAGGGAGAGAGAGAAAGAGCAAGAGAGACAGCAAGAGACGTGAGAGACTTGGAGTGTAGGGTTTAATTGGAATGAATGGCTGTATGTTGAGGGCTGGGCGGGGTGGGGGGGGGGGGTGATTTTAGAGTAGACCAGCTGTTGATGAAGTCACTGGATGTTTTAGGTGAGCAAACACATCTCAGAAAGAGGAAATTCATGTCAGCACTAACTGGAGATGAGCCCCAGGCTCTGCTGTCCTACTGCATCCCATGGTTGTCTGTCTGACACACACACACACACTTCTGTATCACACGCCTGTCTTATATGACCCCCCTGCAGCACATCATCATTAACTGTCTTATTCCATTGCAATGAACTGACTTGTCAACCATTTAGTGCTCATATTTACAGTGATCTATGTGTCTGTGAAGGGTTGGATCTTGCTGTGCTCATTATTTTTAGATCTGATTGATTATAAACGATAAATTTGAAGACAATATTGCTCTGGTACAGCTAATCAGCCCAATAGCACATATTTTGGAGCTCGTACAAAGAATTAATGGAAGGTCCCAATTATCATACAGAGTCATAATGTTTCTTGATATAACTTAAAAAAAGACACAGTTTGCAGTCATTAAGACCAATGGTAGGCCAATACACACAATTTTCTACCCACAAAGACTTTTTGTACATGATTTAAGAAGTGTGTGTGTGTGCACATGTGTTTTATCCTGTGTTCACTGTTTAGTGCTGAGCTGTTTAGCATTATGTATGTGCGTATTTGGGCCAGCTTGGATTTGTAGCTACACATTTGCGGTATTGTTCCTGGTCGGTTGAGTCCAGGCTGTGTTGAGTGTTTAACTTCAAATATGTGTTTGTGTGACTATGTTTTTGTCACACAAAAACTCATTTAATGCTAAACATTCCGTTTGCGTTGAACATTCTGTATTGAGTGTTTGTTTGACCTTGCTTGTGTTGAGTGTTTTATGTTGAGTATGTGTGTGTGTGTGTGTGTTTGGCCGCGGTTGCTCTGTGGCTGTAAGTGCTCTCTCTAATTCCTCCTCCTCATGAATACATTAGCGTTGCGTCTTAAACTCAGCTTAGCTGGCGGCTCAGCAGAACATCACATCCTATTACCTACTTTAAATCATTAATGTGACATCGTTTTCACTCCGTTTCCAAACACCCACGGTTCAAATCTCTGCCTTTCACTGAGCTGTCGCTACGACCCTCTACTACTCACATATGAACACACACACTGCGTATGCTCCAGCAGAAAAATGGGGAAATTCTCAAACACACACACACACACACATTAACGAGGTACCTGAAATATGCCTATAATTCCTTCAAATCACCTGTAATTTTTTTCAATATATTTTGATTTTTTAAAAAAACATTTTTCTTTGTAAAGACACATTCTCCTCTTTGTTTAAACAGACAAGAGAACAACTCCTGGAATGTTCTCTTGTTGTACAAGGCCCTGTATTCATGAAGAAAAATAATTTTCCTTTATTTCTTTTATTTTTTTTTCTCTCCACACAACTCACACATCTCTCTCTCTCTACTTTCTGACCCAGCCTGAGGCAATGAATTAAATATTTACCATAGCCAAAGTGCAACCACTTCATTACTGAAGACTTTCTCAATTTTCTAACTACAAACCCCATTTAACTCAGTATTTTCTACTTAACTCTTGACAACAGTGACAGCTTACCATAGGGTTTACACACTGTAGCACGTCCTTCCATAATCATCTTAAATTGATTACTTATGGTTGAGGAACTGTTGAACAACTCCATTGGAAAAACCATCAGCAGCAACAAAACCCAGGAAACACTTCCTCTATTGACACGGGTAATGGCAAAACCTTTGAGTTGTTAATGGTTTTACCTGATGTGGTTTCCTCCCTGTTTCTGGTCATGCAGTCAGGTTAGATGGGTCATCAGCAGTTTGACTTGCTGTAATTTTGTTTCAGACCTTGTGACTTGGTTTCTGATAGGTTGGGGAATAAAATAGTGTTAGCTTAATAAACATGTCATTAAACTGTTTGCAAGCCCCTGATTGGACAACAGCATTCTGTATCAAAATACACTGGTTTAAAACCATTGTAAAGTGTTCAAATTTAAAATAACAGCAATTTTTGTACTGCTGCAAATTGTAGTTTGGCACTGTCAAAACCTTAAGTATGTATCAATTTTTTAATTAAAGTTAAAAAAACAGCAACAAAAACAAAAATTAAAATATAAGATTAATCTAAATTAAAATGTAAAATAAAACATTCTCATGTCCACTAGACTACCAGGGAGAAGTAACTACAGATATATCCTGTAATATTTACTAACATTCACATCAGTAGCTGATGAAATGTACGAGTTATTCAATACACCAAATGCACATTATTAAATATAAAATAGAAACCATCTGAGAACGGCCAAACTGGATTAACAGATTTTTACTGAAGAGAGCTGAGGAGGAGAGTCCCAGTTCTGAATTAAATACACACACACACACACATATATATATGATGTGTATGTGTGTGTATATATATTTATATACACATTTTTAGACTTGCATAAACTGTGTATATCACAAAACGTAGTTCAACAAATGGGTGTTAAATGCATTTGAAAAAAATGAGCAAGACTTGGTGAAGAAACAGCCTCAGTGTTGCTGAGTCTCGTCTCATTCCAGGGCCGGTAAAGAAGTGCACGGGACCAGTGGAGTTACAGAACACATTGCTGTCTTTATTAGAGCCTTGACTGGCAATAATACTGAAAAAGTGAACGCAGAACAGATGGTGGCAACCCACAGCTTGCTTTTTTTTGTTGTTGTTTCTAGTTTTTTCTTTTTTTCTTTTTTTTTTTTTTGTAAGAGTACATCAACTCCTGCTTTTATTTGTGGCATGAATAACATCGATAAAAGAGAAAAAGAAATATACAACTTATATTACACTGTGTTATGAACAAAATATAAATCTATAACTCTATGTTATATTTACATAATCATCTTTCTCGATTTTTCAAGTTGAGATGGTAAGATAAGTTTTAAGTAAGTTCAACTTTGTTTTGAGCTCCACACCAGGCTTTGATTGTCTTGTTTTTGTTTTATTATTATTATTATTATTACTATTCCAAATCATTATCTTAATTCTTTTTCTATGATTCTTTGATAAGATTCTTTGACCAATAGGACATATCACCCAGTAAGAAGCATCACCTAGCCAAACCCTCCTCAAGCGATGGCCCTGATATGATTGTATGTGTGTGTGTTTGACTATGTGGCATTAAGTTATATGTATATGTATGTGTGTGTGTGTGTGTGTGTGTGTGTATACATACATACATACATATACATATATATATATATATATATGGAGAGAGAGAGGGTCAATAGTGTCTGCTTGTGATGCTTGTGAGGGTCACTGTCAGGCAGGCTGTGATTGGGAAATTCACTAGATTGTGAGGGAGACAGCGCGCTTGGAGACTGAGAGAGAAAATGCCAGGGTGTAGAGCTCAAACAAAGCAACATCATCTCCAGATGTGGAGTCCCATAAATAAAAACGGCATATCTGCTATGGCCTCACAGTGGAACATCATTAGCCACAGATACGACCAGTCATTCCTGCCCCTCCACACCCCTTGTTTTTATGTATACTTCAACCCTGTATTCTGTGTTTTAGAACTCGACATAGGTATAGTGTGTGCATTCATATCTACAGTGGAGAGTTGAACACGGTACAGCATGACCAGTTGAGTCCGACAGGACAAACGATGTTCCACTGAGTCTCGACTGAACTACAAATCCCAGTAAACATGAGTCACGCTCTTTTGTTCAATGATATTAGGGTATAATGTAGCTGTTTTTCTTTATCTTTAAAGAAGGAAGAAAAAAGAAAGAATGAAACAATTAGAGGAAACTTCACATTACACATAAACCATTACAAAAAAAAAAGAAAGAAAAAAGAAAGAAAGAAAAAGAAGAGTTATGTTCTTTTCTCTGAGGAGCCAGAGAATGAGTGCCTTATGTAAAAGGATTTAAAGTTCATGGAAATGCATTATGAGTAATGTAGTCTCTTCTCCTCTACAGCAGTCCGCAATAATCACTTCTCAGAGATAAACCAGCACTGACGGGATTAATACAATAAAACAACCAAACAAATAAGAAACAAATTAAAAAGCAAAAAAAAAAAAAAAAAAAAGAACACATTAGATCTAGATATCTATCAGCTAAATATAATGCTTTATCAAGCGCAGTTTTTTTTATAAGATCATAAAAAATGGAGGAAAAAAAATAAATTATACTGTACATAACTTACTAAACTTAGGAAATGCTGACCGGCCTTATAATTATTGTTAATAATATTATTACACTAGAGGCAGTTTGAATTCAAAATAAAAATAAAAATAAAAATACAGTATTCAAATACAAACAAAAACACTGACATGCAGGGCCCAATCTGCTCCTCCCCAAAAATGCAACAGCAGAGTGACGTAGTCATGGTGACAGTACACAAAAAACAACTACAGCACAGCCAAACACTGTAAAACTGAAGCGGCAGGAGCTTTAGGCTGGACAGAACCCAAATTTACCCAAACCGGATGTTTAGAAATCAACATGAGAGTAAAGTATGCTCACCTCAACCCCTTTTAGATTAAAAAGAAAAAGACACTCGCATAAAGTGTACCATCTCTCAGAGAGTGCACTAACACTTGACTTCCTCCATTTGGTTTTTTAAGCACACTGTCATAAGGACAGGGCAGGCGCTGTGAAAAACCTGACACTGACATAAATCAATAGCTCTGTTTTTCTCATTTAAATGAGAGGCTGAAGATTGATTTGAGGACTTTGACTCTAGATGATTGGATAAGTCTTCTTTCTCTATGAGAGAGAGAGTGAAAGAGAGAGAGAGAGAGAGAGAGAGAGAGAGAGAGAGAGAGAGAGAGGGACTGGGCTCAGGTTTGTGTTTTCAAAACAGACTGGGTTGGGCCGAGTGACAGTCATAACCGCAGAACATTTACAAGTGGGACTATGTTACTGCGCCAATGGCTGCTTCACACCTGATCAGGGGCTCAATGAACGGTGAGAAAACTCACTGATTAATCTACAGAGATTGTCTGAGAGATAGAGAGATGAGGGAGGGATGTGAGGGAGAAAGTAAGGAGAAAGAGAGAAATAGAAAGAACACAAGCCCCTGAAGAAGACAGAGAAGATATGTGATATCAAAGAGGGAACACACATACACACCCTGTTGCAGATGTCTTCAGCTCTTAGGGCTTTGAACAAGTTCTTTCAGTGAAGAGCAAAATGTGCACTTGGGCTGTAGGAGAAGAGCTAGGAGGGCTTTTTCTGTTCTGTATGTTTACAAGAAGCCTGCTGCCTCTTTACTCCCTGTTCCTGTAGGAGCTGCAAATGTAGCTTGGCACAGCCACAAATGAATAAAACAGTCGGAAAAGTTCAGGCAGAGAAGGGAAAAAAAAAGACAGAAAAAGACTGAAGATGAGAGCTCACGTATGTCCAACTTTCCTTAGTTACATTTGCATTCTCAATCAAATATGAGAAACTGTTCCATAAAAGGTAAGACATCTTTGAGTACCTCACTTTCCAGTCACTCTGACCGCTGGTTCAGAGACCTTCAGTGAACATTTCACTTCCATTCAAATCAGCAAGAAAGCAAACATAGATTCCTACACAAATATATGACAACAGAATATAAACACAGGTTAACAAACAAATGCACACACACACACACACACACACACACACTAGGTCAGCTCTCTTCTTGGCAACCTTTTTTTTTTTTTTTTCCAAATAAACACAGCGTTTGCTCTGTCCTGTGAAACCTGTCTCCACACCCGAGAGACGTTTGAAGTTCTGCCGGAGAGAAGTATATGCGGAGAGAGGAAAGAGAAAGCGAAGGAGTTAGAGAAGTGTATGGCCCGCGGATTGTCATAGTCATTGTCAAAGCGAGGTCCAGTCTCCTGTGCGGCCAGACTTACACCAGACCATTTCAACTGTTGGGACATGACTGGTCTTGCTGGTCACCACTGAGACAGCTGTACCATGAAAAGGTGTACGCAAAGACATGAGCTTTTGATAGAAAGAGGATCTGGAAACAGCAAAAACTGCCGAGACAAAGGAAAAAATTAAAACATGGAGCAGGTTTTGTTCTTTTTCCTGTCAGGTGCTTTACAATAAAAAGGAACTGAAATGTTTTTGCCTTTTTTCCTATTAAAACTGGAGCACAAAAACAACAAATCACATTCACTAGCCACTGGTTGGCACCGTGTACCTGAGTGAGAGTATTAGAGGACCAAGAGAACAAAAAGAAAGCAGTTTAAAAGTGTCTCTTTTTTAAAACAAACAGGTCCACCATTTTAAAGTGTCTCCTCATTGATGGTCCTTATTTAGTTATTTATTTGTTTATCTTTAAAAAAACATCTCTTTGACAATAAACTGGTCAAGAGGGTCATTATTCCCCTCTGTTGTAGCTTACTCATGATTTACTGTGAGCTTGCCAAGATATGTAGCCAGCAGAAGTCAAGGCAAGCTCTGCCTTTCCCTATATTTGACCCTCATTTCTGTAACAGTCTCTTTGATTGACAGGTCCTGTGCTTTGCTGCTGCTGCTGGTATCTGGGCTCCTTTAGGAGGGGTTTGGCTCTGCTCCGACAGAGTCCTGACACTGGGTGGTGGGAGGCAGGGGGGGGGGGGCTTTGTGTGCAGGGTGTGGTGGGAATTGGTGAGATTGACGGTGATTGGCAGGTCTACTGGGCGATGTGGTTCTCGCTTTCACTACCGTAGTCTGCTTCTTCATCCTCGTAGTCAAAGTCGTCGTAGACGTGGCCGTTACTGTCGTCCAGTCGTAGTTCCTCCTCTTCTTTGACGCGGGGCTCCTCCCCCTTTTGGCTGGTGAGGTAGGCGGGTGGGGCAGGAGGGGCGGGCTCAGGGCTGCTGGACATACTGGAGTGCTCTGAGGGCATTTGGGGGGAGGGCATGCTTGCCATGGAGAGAGCGCCCGGGTACACTACTCCTGCTGAGGACAGAGGCAACTGGGCCTGTTGCCTGTACACACAATTACACACAAACACAGACAGAGTTTACTTTCTTATTCACTTCCTCAATATTTAGACACAAAGGAAAATTACAATTACACACACAGACACAGACACAGGGCCTCCTCTCTTATTTAGTTCTACAACACTGAGACACAAAGCAATAATGAACCCAAACTCCTGGTCTTCAGTTTATGCTGGACACAATGTGGTCATCAAACAGAACTCTCAAGAATGGTTTTCTTTCGGCAATGCAGGATGCATAGACATGCATAGTAAACTTGTTCTTTTTAACTCGCTCACCCCACACTGAAATACTGGCGCATCTCCTGTCGACGGTTGCGCATGATGGCTTTGTACTCTCCAATGCGCAGTTTTTTGCCGTCTACTAGGCAGGTGCGTTTGGGTCGTGGCTTGTACTTGTAGTCTGGATATTTCTCCAGATGTTGTTTACTGAGTCGAGCCTGTTCCTCGTAGTACGGCTGCTTTTCCAGGTTAGTCATCGCCTTCCAACGAGAACCTTTCAGAAGAACGACACACGTACACGCTCAGCACGAATTTAGAGAGAGATAGAGAGACATAGACTCACGCACAGACAGATATATATATATACGTTTTCTATGTAATCTCTAAATGTAATAATAATAATAATATATATATATATATATATATATATATATATATATATATATATAATTCTCCTCAGGCAGCTTTTTAACTGCTGCTTCAGTAGGCTGTGTGTAGAAGGAGACACAGAGAGGCCTTTTGTTTGGAGTAGGGAGACAAGGTGCTGTCAAACAAAGCACAGGAGAGTGTGGTCTCTGGCCTGATACAGAGTTACACACACACACACACACACACACACACACACAGCGACATGCGTCATTATTTCAGGTGACAGCAGGTTAAGTGGGCTACTCAGATGTTCCATCTAATTAGCGGAGCTCAACAAGAGTACCTGTGGCCTGTGCTCCTTATTCCTCATTAAATCAGCTCTGTTCATACACACACATAACACACACACAAGCACAGAACATAGTCTGAACTGCCCTTGTGTATGCACATGACTGGCTCCAGTCAGTGTGTATCTGGTTGCAGTGTGTGTATGTGTAACTGTGAGTCTGTGCTGAATTTACACTCTCCTACTGTATGTTTAATGGGAAAAAGCTGTCACCACTGGCGCTGACACACGCCCGGGCCGTGGAAAAAGGAAACCCCTTCTGTTAACAATTGAGAGCACAGAGTCTTATTAGAACCAGATTTGGCCATGTTATAAAACGCTTAGGAGCTCTTTAAAATGTCAAACACAATCCCTGAGGTCTCCAGCAAATGTCAGACAGACTGGAGTGCTTGTTTAATGCATAATGAATTATATCATCATTGTTCGAGTTAGCTCTCCAGAGCGATTCATTAAGCGCCGCTTACACAATAGCGCTCACGAGTAAAATGGGGACCAACTGTGTGTGTGCATGGGTCTGTGACTTTCTGTGCTATCCCAAATGGAGTCATACCCGCCCTCTTTCTCCCTTAAAATATGATCAGCCAATGAGAGATTAAGAGGGAACTGTCAATCAGCGGGAGCTGTGAGATTTTGAGGAGATCAAGCTTTCAGTGTGCTGGACCAGAGCCAGCAGGGAAACTCTGTTTAAGAACAAACGCCTACATACAGGATATAAGCGTGCAAAAAACCACTCACGCACAGTGCTTGGTATGCAAAATTATGAGAGAAAGATGTTAAAGCCATTCTTCTTGGAACCCTCCCTCCCCACCTCTCTCTCTCTCTGTTTTTTTCCTCTCTGGTGTCTAGAGGGGATCTTACCAAGGATTTTGCTAATGTTGGAGTTGTGCATGTCAGGGAAGGCCTGTAGGATCTTCCTTCTCTCATCCTTTGCCCAGACCATGAAGGCATTCATGGGCCGTTTAATGTGCGGCTCCGAGCTGCCGCGGCCCCGAGCCTCCCGAAACATCCGTGAGTCAGACACACTTGGACTGCCTGTGAAGACCAGCAGAGACAGCCCAGTCAGGATGGAGGGAGATAACACCACAAACCCAAAACGCACAGAAATACACACACACACACACACACACTCACATATTCAAACACAAACACACACATGCATGAACAGAGAGTGCACTCACCGTCTGAGTCTCCACTTATGCTGAAGTCCATCATGCTATGGCTGAACTTGCTTTCTTCTGACTGTTTCAACTGCTGACTCAGGCTCTCCAGCACAGCCTTCTCCTACACACACACGAGTTAAAAATCAGTCAGCTTATATTTCAAGTTGACTGACGTACATTTACAAGCACAAACAACACATTTGTTATGGTGAATTTTACTTGATATGGAATAGCGCCTGTATGAGTGTCTCACAATGAACGTGTGTAAGTGTCTTTTCTGTGCACATGATCGTGTGTTTACGCTTCCAGATTTTTTGTGGAAGCCACCTGCGTGCCTGCCCTTTTCTCTCTTTCTCTTTCTCTCTCTCTCTCATTCTCTTTCCCTCTCTCTCTCTGCCCTTAAGGTCGATGCATTAGAGGAAGAGAGCTCCAGGGACGAGAGTGGGCCAGACCACACAGACTTCTGGGTATTTATCCCACTCAATAAAAGGCAGATTTACTGTTCATTTACATGGCAAATGCGGGCAGCCTTGTTTCCCCAAAAAACAGGCATTTCTGCCTTCCAACCCCAATGCTGCGTTTAAGACTTAATTAGTCAATTAGAATCCATCCTAAATCCAACGCCATCTTTAAAAACACATTCTGAGAGCGCTTCCCCTTGCATTAGAACGTGACCCACGCTGGCCGGGCCACCGTAATGAAATGCATTACTCCATTTTTCACTGATAGAGATTTAATTGTCCCTCTGCGTTAGCCAGTGTGATTTAAATGAATGTGCCACTGAGAGAAAATATTCCCAGGGGGGAGGGACAAAAGAGAGAGAGACAGAGAGAGAGAGAGAGAGAGAGAGAGAGAGAGAGAGGAAAGCGAGAGAGAGAGTGGAAAGAGAAAAAGAGGAAGAGTGAGAGAGAAAAAAGGAAAAAAGAAAAAAAGGAGAAAGAAAAGAAAAGAAAAGAAAAGAAAAGAAAAAGAAAAGAAAAGAAAAGAAAAAACCCTTTCATTATGAGAATGAGAGCACTGATTGAATAAAAGTATAGGGGGGGAAATGATATAGACATCAAGAAGTCTTCTACTGTCCCTTACCATGGTCTTATCCTTATAACTTACAGAGTCAAATCCAAAAGATTCAAGACAAAAGTCAGTTTCCATTCTTTGTCTATCTCCCTCTTTTCTCCTGATCTATCAGCTATGTGTAAGGGAGTGGACAGTAATGATCTCTGAGCAGAAGCCAGCAGCCTCTAAATCACATACAGAGAGCAAAGAAAACAAACAGCAAATGAGCTTTCTGTGGACTCCAGTCACGTAGGACAGCATAGTACATAGATTAGTTTGAAACAGCAGAGAGAGTTACAGCAAGAGTGAGAGAGAGAGAGAGAGAGAGAGAGAGAGAGAGAGAGAGAGAGAGAGAGAATGGGGAAATGGGGAAAAAGAGAGAATGAGAAATGTAGAGATTTATCAAGCTTATTTGTTCAGCTCCTGGTGAGGACAGTTGATGTACTGAGCTCCGGTTGACTTAGAGCCTTGATATCTAGAGCAGGACAACTTTTTTTTTTCTTTTTGCCTCTGAGCACACCGCTGCCAGAGCATAACTCTCTCTCTCTCTCTCTGTCTCTCTCTCTCTCCCTCCCTCTACACTTAAGCCCCCTTGTATGATTTTACAGCCTACAAAAAGTGTTTAAATGTTAAAAGTGCTTAAAGTGTTTAAGCTCTCATGTCTAACAGTAACGATTACATGTAAATATGACCCAGAAATGAAGCCACTGTCATGTGCAAAACCACACTGAAGTCACTAATCATGTGTTAAAGAGTCCTGACTGGGAGAGGTCACGTGTCTGTTTGTGTTTGAATGTGTGAGGGTGGGTGAAGTATCGTGTGTGTGTGTACAGTAATCTCTGGTCACGGTAAAGGACAGCTGAGCTGTACTAAATCATATTAGAGAGAAGAGGAGAAGGATTATTCTAATGGACCTTCATCAGTGGCTGCAATCAGCATAATTACAGCCCAGTCTAGAACCAGAGTTGGATAGAGAGACAGTACCTATGGGCTCTCCCTGACATTTACGACCATTTGAAACAAGTATGTATGTGTGTGAGTGTATGTGTGTGTGTGTGTATGTGTGTAGGGCATGTTGTGTATTAACATTTAATAGGAGTAAAGCGTACCTGCCCTGGAGTTGAATTTGTCAGTCACTCTCGGCCCCAGTGTTAGCATTAGCATGAACAATACACTCAGTAAACCCAGTCCCTCTGTCTCACAGCTCCACACTGACAGCCTCACTTAGCAAAACTGCACTTTTCCCTCCATTACTCTAGGCTCCTGTCACTCTTAGTCATGTGACCTCATGACTACCACAATTTTCTTTTCATTCTTCTTATTTTCTAAATATCTTTCTTGATCTAGTCCTTTAACCTCATAGCTTTTATCCTGTCTTTACCTAAATGGCCTCTGCACTGCCCAAACCATCCATGTCAGAATAATGAGAGACTGTTTCTCTGTGAGTGAGTGTGTGTCTGTGCGTCTGACTGACAGTAGCAAGTCTATGTGTAAGCAAGTATGTAAATGAATGAATGAGTGAGTGAGTGAGTGAGTGAGTGAGTGAAAGTACAAAGTAAATGAATCAGTGTGTGAGTGAGTGAAATAAGAGAGAGAGAGTGAGTGAGAGAGTGAGTGAGTGACTGGGTTTAAGTAAGTAAGTGATAGAATGAATGAGAGTGAGTGAGTGAGTGAGTGAGTGAAATAAGAGAGAGAGAGTGAGTGAGAGAGTGAGTGAGTGACTGGGTTTAAGTAAGTAAGTGATAGAATGAATGAGAGTGAGTGAGTGACTGGGTTTAAGTAAGTAAGTGATAGAATGAATGAGAGTGAGTGAGTAAGTGAGTGAGTGAAATAAGAGAGAGAGAGTGAGTGAGAGAGTGAGTGAGTGAGTGAAATAAGAGAGAGAGAGTGAGTGAGTGAGAGAGTGAGTGACTGGGTTTAAGTAAGTAAGTGATAGAATGAATGAGAGTGAGTGAGTGAGTAGATGTCTGACCTTCTCTGTGCGGCCGTTGTTGAGACCCAGGCTGTTGACTGCTGCCACTTTGGCGTCCAGCACCTGCTGCTCTCTCTTCAGCTGCTCCTTCATCTGCCGAGCCTCTTGGAAGGCCTTGCTCACAGCCTCGTGGTCGTTCAGGTAGCCTCCCGCAGAGATGGACGACAGCAAGTCTGTGGGAGAGTGCAACGTTTAGCCTCTCTCTGTGTGTGTGTGTGTGTGTGTGTGTGTGTTTCACATGGTTTGAAAAAAGAACACACCATGAGGAGGCCATGCAGAATAAACGTAAAGAGCCTAAGGAAATGAGCATTAACATACACTGTGCCATGAGGAGAATACACACACACACACACACACAGACACTTGACTGGGTACTTGACTGTGGGGGTAATCTCTGACTCAGTACTCCTCTGGCCAACTCTACCTTTTCTTCTAAAACCTCAAATCCCCAGAGAAGGAGTGACAGAGGTAGAGGTGGAAAGAAAAAAACAGGACAATCGGAAGAATACCAAAAGGTCCTACCCAGATTTTATATGGTCTCATTAGTTCTCACTAGGGCCGAGCCTTGTTCTAATCTTACTCATGTCAAGAAAAATGACAAAATTTTGATCTTGGATAGTTGCTGGAGTATCTAATATGTTCACACACAATCCAGTCATAAGGGAGAAGCCTTTATGAAATCTGACCGTTTATTTACAGCTGTAAAATGTCACGAGTTTCTGACAAAACACACACACACACACACACACACATTGCTCTATACTGCTTGTTTATACAGCTCTACTGGAATCTCACAAATCCTTATTCCCATATTTCTATACAATCCCCATACTCTGTTTGTCACTTCTGTGAAAGAGGGATTCGGAAAATGCACCCATGCGCATGCTCTGTCTATCTTTCCCATTCTAATGAAAGGCTCATGGAATTGTTTTAAGAGAAAAAACTAAGCAGAGATTGTTCCTGTTTAAGCCAAAGCTGGCCAATTCCATCCATCCAAGAACATCTGTTCTCTACATATGAAAGATGATTCTGGGTGTCATTATTTGTATTATTTCCTGCAGATTAAGTGGCTGAAAAGGCAGCTGTGTCTGCTGAGGGGACTATGGACTAGCACTATTGGACTGCCCATCTCCGGGAGTTAGTTCTAACAAAGACATCCTGTGTGAGCTTATGGCTCTTTATCTGCTGTAATCTGCCCGCTAATGCCATCTCAGGCCAGATTACAATCTCCTCTGCTCTTTAAAATGGCAGCAGAGCAAAGTCTTATGGAAGTCATATCTGTTCAAGTGTCCTGTCAGAGACTGGGGAGCAAGCTCTCTGACAGTGGCGTTAGCTTCCTCCAGAGGAAACAAGGTAGAGAGAGAAGGAGAAAGGGAGAGAAAGAGAGAGAGACAGAGAGAAGGAGAAAGGGAGAGCGAGAGAGAGAGAGAGGGACTGAGAGAAGTAGAAAGAGAGAGAAAGAGAGAGAGAGAGAGAGAGAGTGCATGAGAGGTAAGGGAAAAGCAGAGTCACATCTGCGGCCCCAAACAAGTCCTATATAAGGGGTGTGAGGTGAATTAGGAAGAACTAAAAGGGAGAGAGGGGGAGAGAGAGAGAGAGAGAGAGAGAGGGAGAGAGAGGGGCAGAGAATGAAGGCCATTGAAAGCATGGTCAGTGACAGGCTTTCACGCTGCTGTCTCTGCGGTGACACTGACATGGCAGGAAGAGGATAGGGGCTGGCACAGGGAATGGAGAATTATGGGACAGTGTCCCAGGACAGTTGTCACAAACTGTCAGTGACTCTGTTGGGTCACACAGCAGGACAGACTTGTGCTGAGGGTAAGACTGAGACACACACACACACACACACACACACACAGAGATACACACACAGGCATGAAAAGCAGGTTAAGCCGTGTGGTGGAGCCTCCCTATGTTTGAATGGGGTTATGAGAGCTTCTCTGACCTCCTAATGACCGAAGAACACAGGGCAAGACAGCAGGGCAAAAGGCAGACTCTAACTGTGATCTTAATGAGCGGCTTGCCTCAACATGTTCCAGAGGATTCCGGCAAACTTTATTCTCTAATCCATTTTTCAGAACAAAAAACATCTGGGCCATAAATCCACTAATCTGCTATTAAATCCAGGGATTTGTGGAGAAACACTGCGATTAACAAGAGGGATGTCTGAAATGGCTAACCAGGGGAGAGAAGTGAGCTTGTGTGTGTGTGTGTGTGTGTGTACGTGTGTTTGGCGGCGGGGGGGGTGTTATTGTGTTATTGTGATATTAACGCAGGTTTGTTTGCTGTCATGCGTGGTAACACAGTTGTGTAAGAGGCTTGTCTAATCGCATCTCGCCTGTCATGGAGCCTCCTAGTGTGTCTTTATTCAGCCTGAAACACAACAAATCACTGCTCAGTGTTCTCTCTCTCTCATACACACACACACACACACACATACACACGTAGCCCATTCAGCCTCTAATAAACACTTCACAATGTAACCCCTCAGGCATAATTAAGACCTACAAACATAAACATAACATCACTAACTGCCAACAAGTGTTGTGATACAGTGTGATCCTAACAGAATTAAGAAAAAAGAATTAAAATGGTCTTCAGAGATTCAGGCATATGCAAAGAACAAATAACAAATTGTTATATCACTGTATCCCACTCACTGTGTGACAAAAACTCATATGCTGTTTTGTTTCACGGATACAGACACGTCACAGATGATGCTTTACTTCACAGATATGAGGGTGGTTACTCCAGATACCTGGTTAGAATGTTGTCATGACAACTGTTTGGACATTACTGGCCCAGATACTCTGAAGTTGACCTGATTCCTAATTACAACATTTTAGCATTAAAAACTACAGTATGTCTGTTTATGGATTAATTCTTAACTCACAGTCTGGTCCCCACTCAAATGAATCTGTGAATATGTATATGTGTGTTGGTATGTATGTGAAAGAAATAGAAGTTTTTTTTTCTTTACCTATGGAGCTGCCTCTGGATGTTGGTCCTCCGAGACTGGAAGGGGCGCTGTGCTTCAGGGAGCCGGGGCCCATCTTCAGGGTGGGAACCTGTGGGGAAGCGGGGGAGGTGGGTGACTTGCTCTCGGATGTCTTAGGCTTGGACGACAGATTCAGGGGCTGAGCGCCCTCGTCCTGTAAAAGCAAAACGTTTGGCCAGCGTCACCTTCTCGATATGGACTCTGGGAAACCAATCAAAACTCCCCATGTGGAGCTAAGGGACAAGTGCCACAGCCAAAAGGAGTGCTTTTTTTTACATGCAAAAAAAAAAAAAAAAAGGAGCAGGAAGGGGTCTGTGCAGATGATTTTTGTCTCTGGATTCTTAAGAGATCCATGCCAAGACATCCATGCAACGTCTTATCTGACACTTTTAAACAACAGCAAAGTCATGCTGATACAGGCATGCAAATGAGCACACACAAACAAATACCACAAACACGGCTTGTTTCTGCTTCTAAAGCTACAATAGTGCTCCCATGAAATAGTCTAGGACCTAAGGCCCCACAGATGAGAGCACTGTGGTATACTGCAGGTTCTGGCGAGCAAAAAAAGCAAAAACGTTGGCTACGGTGTTTTTTTTTTCACAGACATTTTCTCCTTCACCTGTCCTAGAGATTCACAGGGACAGTGTGAGATGGAGAAGAGAAGAGGACAGAAGAAATGGAATAGTTGTGTGAAGGAAAGTGCCATGTGGAAGTCCACCCATGTGAGATGCCTTATCACATTAGTTACCACCAGCACACTACTCCTTCTGCTCACTTAATCACATTAGAGGGTGGAGCTTGGCTCATGTGACAGGAGGCCAGGATTGGTTCACAGCAGGGCAGATGCTCCGCCCACTGATCCCAATTAAGACAACACAATTAGGGTCATCTCAAGGGTGTGCTGAGAGGGACTCCACCAATCAGCAACCCGCACTCCTACGTTGGGCTCCAATAAAGGCCCCCTTTATGACAGGTATCGAGTGAAGAGGCGACCCAGTGCAATAATGGACATCTCAGCTGCCAGCCGAGTCTTAGGCAGCTGATCATAAGAGCTTAGAACAGCACAGAGTGGCTTTGGTTTTTTGTTTTTGTTTTCTGTATAGTGCCACAACAGGCAGAAGCAGCAAGTTCTCTGTCCACAGGGGCTCCTGACCCAACACCTGTTGTGGCACCTGTTCCTGGGGTTATGACAACATGTGCGTAATAACATTCACACACACACACACGTGCGTCAGGTGTGCTAATCACTGCCTGGTGAATGATCTGGGTTCTGGACACTGAGTGTGCTGTGTGCCCAGAGATCACTGCACTGGAGAGCAGGAACAAGACTGAGCTTCTGAGCTTCTTACGGATTTGGAAGATGTTGACTGGTGCACCGCACAGACACACACAGACACACCACTACATAAACGAAGGCAAGCGCGCGTGTGCGCACACACGCACACACACACACACACACACACGGAAACAATAAAAGACTAAGGAGGATTCAAGTTGAATCCTGACCCCTATTGTGTTGCGTCTTGTGGAGCTAGAGAATCAGAGAGAAGACCTGAATATTTATTACAGATAATGCTCTCCACTCCTCCCTCGGGTTTTGTTCTCTGAGAAGGAAGAATCCTGGAGTGGGATGGTGGCCAACAGGGATAACGCCAGCGATGGAGGGAGGAGAACCTGAACTAGAGACACTGTGTGTGGTGTTGGCTAGATGTGGTTTTACAGAACAGTAGAGAACCCTTGAATGAAAGATTCAATTTTATGGCTCCAGCTAAAGATGGGATAGAAATCACAATAATAATAATCCACCTTAAAAGTGTGTTTACTCTGTTGCAGCTGAAGAAAACGGACTCTATTAACATAGCTGTGTTATAGCGTTAGTGAACTTAAGTAAACATAAACATTTTACCATAGTTAAGGAGACTTTGCTATGTAAGTATGGCAATAGAAAGCTGCGGTCCTGAGAGCTGGACTAAGGATTCACTTTAGGTGGCTAAGGAGAGCTGGCGTGCTAGAGAAAGAGAGTCAATGTATTAGCAGGCCTGGGGAGAAAAGGCTGTTGAAGGGATGATATGTGGCAGACTAATGCTGTATTTTACATTGCCAAAGTGCTGACATGTGTAAGTGGCATCAGGTTGGCCTGCCTCTTATCACCACACTGACGTTTCAATTACTGTTACAAGTGTGGGTGTCCTGACTGTTCATCGTGATCACTCCTGTCCACGTTGAGAAAAGACTATCCCTTAGACATACATAAATACAGACTCACACACACACACACAAACACACACACATAGGTCCCTGTCAGGGGAGATTTACAGGCACAAAATAGTTATCCAGACAAACACACCCAGAGCACAGGCTGATGCTCTAGAGTCTGAGGAGACAGAGGTATCGATGCTGTTATGGGCAGACGCACTGAGAAACAGACAGGTCAGACTTTGTGGTTGTGAGGTTCTTTTTAAAGTCAGTTAGGGCTGTATCTGTGTGCAGTTCACAGTGTGAAAGCTCTTACGGAGGGACTGGAAATGGAGGTACACCTGTGTTACATGGTGTCCCCTCAGGGTGAAGCACTTAAACTGTGTGTGCCTCAGTCCAAACATCTGTGTGACATACACCAGACTGAGAGAGAGAGAGAGAGAGAGAGAGAGAGAGAGGGGGCTTCAGCATGGCAGCTGAGAGCTTGGCACAGATAGGGCAGTTCTGAAATATACATGCTGCTCGAGGGAGAGAGAGAGAGAGAGAGAGAGAGAGAGAGAGACAGAGACAGAGAGAGAGAGAGAGAGAGAGAGAGAGAGAAAGAGAGAGAGCTGAAGGACAGAACTGAGAGCGAGGAGTGAGTGAGTGAGTGAGTGAGTGAGTGAGTGAGTGAACAGTCTTGTAGTCTCTCTTCCAGTGGTCAATGTGCTGTCAGTTTGAATGCTGTGCGCCACTGGCCTGGGGGGGGCAATGTGTGTCCACTCCACTGTTGTCCCTGTTCCCCTGGGTGCCATTCATGTCCTCTCCTCCTCCCTTCCTCACTCACTCACTCCCTGACAGAGAGAACGAGAGGGAGACAGTGGCCATCTCCAGCCACTCCATATATATGCTAATGTGACAGGAAGAGAAACATGTGTCAGAGAAACAGGCGCATTCATTAACTGCTCAGCCACTGACACAATGCTTGGCAGGAGGCCATAGCCAATCGATGGCCTCCATCTCAGGGCCAGGACCTAGGTCAGAGCTGCCTCTTCATCTCAGCCGCCACCCCCAACAGAGACCACAACTCAACAGAGAGAGACAGAGAGGGATGGATATACAGAGAGAAAGACTCCACTCCTACTCTGTATGGAAAGGGAGTCGACTGCACGGAAAATGTGGTTGGTTGAAAACCAGCTTCTCTCCCTCTCTGTCCAAGCAGCTCCTCCTGCCTCTGTCCTGTCCCCATCAGCACTGTGTATTTGTATGTGTGTGTATGTGTGTGTGATGACTTGTGATGTGGTGTGGGCAGCCATAAGGGGGCAAGAGGTGACAAACATGTTTATTTAGCAGCTGGCCCACTGTTCTATCATTACGAGATTGACAAAGCTGCAAAGACACAACATAGATGGGGAAGTGACCATCACTCCAGGCAGGGCACAGCCCAGCACTTTAATCCCAGCTCAGGTTGATATTCATGGGGGTTTATTCTGCCTGGATGAGCCCTGGAACCCCCCGCCGTCAGCTACTTCTATTTCTACTGCAGCGTCACACACCAACTCTCAACAAACAGCACATAAACACACTTAAAGTGCGATATGCCCAAAGGTTAGGCACACAGGGATGCAACAATGAAACACGTTTAAATAAGCACACGGACAAACAAACACACACACAAACATAGGTCATGTTACCTTGGATTTGGGTGGTGGACTGCTGCGGTTCTTGTCGTTCTGGCCACTGGTGGGGGAGTGCGTGCTGGCCAAGCTGGCCTGACCCACACTGCTGTGCTTGGCCCCTGGAGACACCTGCATAGCAGCCAGCTGAGCTGCATAGAGCTGCTATAAAGAGACAGGACAGAGAGAGAGGGAGAGGGAGAGGGGAGAGAGAGAGAGAGAGAGAGAGAGAGAAAGGGCCATGAATAAATGAATACGCAAGGAGCAAACAAAAAAAGGAAGATGGGAGGTAAAAAGCAGAGCGGGGCCATTAGCAGGAGGCTCTGAATGGTGTTTGCGTGGGACATTCCTGCACAGGCTGAGTTGTCATGCCTGCCTGACCCCATCGTCACAAACCCTCCAGAGGCTCTGCTAACAGCCCCTGATCAAGCCATTCAGAGACATCCCCACAGCATAAGGTGCATCCTGGGAAAAAAAAAAAACTTACTTTGCCTCAGGGTCATAAAGTGCTTTTCAAGGTGAAAAAATGTCTTGTGTGTTTATTGAAAGAGTGAAAAGTTGCTAATCTCCCTGGGCCACATGGAGCTAATACACTAACCAGTGTCCCCTGTAGACATTTAGTGTCCTGCTACAATACACATCTCAGCAGCTCAAAAGGACCCATACTGAATCCTTCCTCAAAAACAACAATTTCTGACAGCACAAAATACTTGCAAAATGATATTCACTGAATGCCAGCTATAAAGAAACACTCAAATGTACTATAAGAATCAATACATTGATGTAGATGGCTTTGCTTTTTTCTGTATTCTTCTCAGAGGGAAAAAAAAAAAATTTTTCTAAATGAAATATCAACAGAGGAATCCAAACTATTGTAAAACTGGAAAAAAAAAAACCAGCGCTCTTGGACATTTACAAAGTGTAATTGTTGCATGAAACAAATGTTTCTGCAGTAACAGGCAGCCCATAATACAAGTCCTCAAGCTGTTTGCACTGTTTCCAATGAGAGACCTTCAAAAAGCTTTCATGTATGTTTTTTGTTTTTGTTTTTGTTTTTTTTTTTGTGAGGACTTAAGAAAGCGAAGCGGTTTTTGAATTGTGTGTTTCTCTGCGAGGCGAGGGATGGAATTGCAGTTGTTGTTTTGTGAGCTCAGACTGGGTGTTTTGAATTGTGTTTCTCTTTAAGATTTTCGGGAGCTAGGAGCTGTTTGCGAGTAAAACTTCCGTCCTTCTGTTCGGTGTTGGCTGCCAGCCACAGGCGGGAAACAAAGACTGGTTTATGCAAATGGCCAAGACAGCTCTCTTCCATCAGCCTTCAACACACTCAACAGTCTCTTACTTCTGCTGTATCTACCAGACATCGAGTTCTAATCAAACGCAAGACACACATGTTCACATATACACATGAACGTACACACACATTCAAGTCCTCCATTAATGCAATATGCCTTAATCATTGTCATCTCACACACTCATGTTCTAGCAAACACACACATACAAACACACACACACACGCACGCATGAACACACACACACACACACACACACACTCACACTCACGCACACACAAACACACTCACACACACACATTTAGACATCAGCTGTCACAAACACCCGCATTACTTGAGGCCCCAGAGGTGAACAGACAGAGTTGTGCAGTGGATTCTGTGATTAGTAAGTGTGCTGAAGCATTGGTCCCTGCATGTGCAAATAAGCAGAGACAGACACATAGAGCAGCGCTGTCACTGACAGATGAAATAAAGGTGCTGTTGCCTCTTTCTGTTCAATTACCTCCACCACTGCTGTGGCTGGATGGGCGAGTGTGTACCAGAGTGTGACAGACTCCCACCAGACCTCTCCTGCTCCGGCAGGAATGTGTGTGTGTGTGTGTGTGTGTGTGTGTGTGTGTGTGAGTGTGTCTGTGTGTGTGAGTGTGTGTGTTCAGACTGCTGAAGCAGAGCACTTTATTTGCTCCATGAATTGAATTGTATTACAGACCCAGCTTTCATCGGTTAGACCTGGGCAGAAGGGCAGCCAACAAGACACCCTAACTGACACACACTCCAAGATACAAGACACACTCACTTACACAGCGAAAACCACATGGCGACCGATGGACATGCTTAGTGAAAACCTCACGTCAAAGCCCTGTATTAACCTGAGCCAACAGTGTCAGTGCACAGACCTAGCACCAGCACACATGCAACACACACACACACAATGAAGAAAAAAGAAAAGGCTAATGTAAGTAGGTGTAAGACAATAAGCCATCCTCTAAACTAGCTCACGTAACAACATACACACTCATAAGAAAGTCTCCTGTCTGTTTGACACATATTGGCTTGATCGCTTAAGCCTGCTCATCTCACTACCTCTCCTCAGCCTTTCTGTCTAAATATGGTCCATGACCTCAACAGGTACTGTGTGTGTGTGTGTGTGTCTGTGTGTGTGTGTGCATGTTTGGCTTTGGCTGTCGTCAGAAAGAAGTCAGATTGTGGAGCACACACAACTAAAGTATCTTTTCCCTGTGCAGTCTAGCAGAGTTGCCACTGTTACTCATAAACACACACACACACTCACGCATGCACGCACACACGCGCACACACACACACACACACACACACACACACACACACACACACACACACAAAGCATCCCACATCAATAATCCCCAGCTTTAGTCAGATTAACAGTTCCTCTCCGGCCTTTTCTCCCTTTGTTGTCTGAATGTGGGGACTTCACAGTGATTACTGTTTTGTGGTCAGTGCTGGTCATTGTTCTGCACATTTCTCTATTCCTCTTTTTCCGTCTGTGTTTCCTCTCTCCTTCTGGTCCTGACTGTCAGATTCTGCAGCCTCCGATCACAACGCCAGCAAGGCTGAACTCCGCCACTCACCATGTCTGACTGAAACTGCTGCCAACTGCTCTCTCTCTCTCTCTCTCTCTCTCTCTCTCTCACTCTCTCTCTCCATCCCTCTCTCCTGCTCTCCCTATGTACATAAATTATGGACACACACAAAACAAATTCCTTAGAAACTCCACAAAACAAGGAAAAGAGGATTTGACAAATAAAAACTGAAAGTACTGTGTGAGAGAGGAAGGTAGTTTAGGATCTCTTAATCATGTTCAGTATATTACATACTAAGCACTGAGAGTTCCCAGACCAGTGGATCTGGACCAGAGTTACATATTTGTGCCTGTCATGTAGTGCAGACGGTTAGTGTTTATATATTCTGTTAATTACCAAAAAAACCACACCACTGGCCTCACAAATTCTCAACAGGGGCATTAACTGAGTCTTCAAGAACAGACGTGCACAAATACAGATGGATACTCACGCATGTGCATGTGCGCGCACACACACACACACACACACAATTCAGCTTCATCAGCTTCTCACAGTCGTGAAAATAAATCTTTGGCGTTTTTTTTTTTTACCATTGGCAGCGGCAATATTCTATTTTTGTCTGCCTGTTAAGGTATTAAATACCATCTCTACCTCTCTCCCCCTCCTTTCCTCCCTCCCTCTTTCTCTCTCTCTCTCTCTCGTGTGTGGTACGGTAATCTGATGCAATATGGTCTAACATCTGTCTTCACATATGATGCCTGACCCCTCCTATTGACCCTCTTTATACTTTTCCAGCGATGATATGGCCTCCCTGCGTGTCTCCTCCGCTCCCTCCTCTTCCCTCCACCTCCTCATCCCTCTCTCCAACTACCCACCTCAGCGTCATCACTGTTCACCCATTCACTTCATTTATTTTCCTTTCACTCTCTCTTTTTTCAATCTGTCTGTTCTCACAAAACACACTGTGTGAATGTGAATGTGTGTGTGTGTGTGGTGGAGAGAATGGAAAAAGCATTTGCTGGGAGGTAACACTGTTACTCTCTCCATAGCTTTGCCACTGTAAGTCAAAAGGTTTCGTGATATGCCCCCCTGTGTGTAGTTGATTCATACTGGTAACGTGTTGTGCTTGCTCCTGTCTCTCTCTCTCTTCTTTGGCTTTAATATGTTTCACACAGCTGATAATTCCCCACCTGTCTGTGGCTCGGAGCCACACTGCACACATTATATATCTGTCCAGACCTACAGTGTTTCTTTGTTTCACTCTTATCTGCCTGTCTGCCTGAAACCCCAGCAGCACAGAGCCAGTGACCTGTACTCAGTCAAACTCACACAGCTGCACAGACCGGCTCAGAGCAGGTGTCCATGTACGTATGTGTCTGACAGCCTGTTACTACTGCTTCAATTCAGGGAATTATCTGAAAGCCACATGAGCTCTGCAAGAAAACTAAGAAAATTTTTCCAGATATAAATTGCATTTCTGTGAATCTACGGCATGTTGTGCGTGCGTGTGTGTGTGTGTGTGTTTGCGTGCGTGTGTGTGTGTGTGTGTGTGTGTTTTGAAATTTAGCTTGGCTACGTGGTAAAGTCACAGGCACTTTTTTGGTACAGTTCTACACTCTCCCAGAGGAAATAAAGACCACTGAGACATCTGTATTTGGGTTATCCTGAGCAAATGATTTTCTTTGTGACAAAGCCTTAATCTGTGTTTTTTTCTGTTTTTTTTTTCCTCCAGAGGGATTTAAGAACATTGCTGCTGCTAAAACAGTGGTGCTGGCTGTTGTTGTGTTCTCTGTCTTTACAGTTGTTTTTCTGCACAAATCCAATTGCATTAGACAAAGCTGTTCAATCGAAGGATTTATCTGAATTTGAACACAAGGGAACATATGGAAGGTCAGATCTGTTAGTGATAAAAAACAATTATACAAAGAACATACACACACATTCTGTCACAAGATCCTTTCTGCAATGCACTCAGGTTAACGCTCAGCCAACCAGCCTACTTACCCACAGAACACACACTTAGCCTTTCATTTTACCCCATTCACACATAGATTAGTGAGAAACCTGCTTTACATCTATCACCACTGATACATTTCATGTGTATGTGTGTAGGTGTATAGCACATGTGTGGCAGCTGTATTTTACAGTATTACTGTGTTACTTATGTGTGTCTGTAATAGAGCTTTATTAGTATGTAAATAATAAGGTCTTTCTGTGTGTGTGTGTGTGTGTGTGTGTGTGTGTGTATGCAGTACAGCTGTGTTTAGTTCTTTGGAAACAGAGCGACTGCTGCTCTCTAAGCTGCCTGTGTTAAGGCTGAGCGGAAGAGGAAGACGGATACAAGTGCCTGCAGCCCCTGTAGGCCCCTGGGTTAAGGCATCTCAAAGTAGTGTCCCAGCCAGTCCTGACTGACTCACCAATAACAGAGGTCTCCACAGCAGACACACACACACACGCACACACACGCGTGAACACACACACACACACGTGCACACAACACACACATATACACAGAGTGAGTGAAACAACAGCTGTGACTCTCTTTGCCCTGCACATACTGATTTATGGAAAGAGAGCAGAACAAACACAACCCCAAGCACAGTATGAAGGCAGCGAGAGAGAGAGTGGAGGCGGTGAGAGCACCTTAGTGAGGGAGTGGAGTGTACCTAGTCCAGAGTAGACGTGGAGAAAGAAAGATGAGGAGGAAAATGATGAAGGGTTTACCTGGAGCTGAAGCGGACCTAGGCCGGGCGTTGCCGCAGCGGCAGCTGCCATGGTGGTGGGGATCAGCTGCAGAGGGTAAGGGTCACCTAAGAAAGGACAATAATGAACGTATCAAAAGCTTGCCTTAGTTTCTCCCTCCCTCAAACCCTCCCACTCTGTTAAATCTTTAACTCAAATGCCGGTCTTTCCTCCACACCTTCCACCGTACTTTACCAAAGCTTTTCCACCCTGCTCAAAAAAACTGACAACCACGCCGTGCAAACACAGCCCCACCCCTCTCTGCAAATTTTCACCCTATTTACCCTCCCTTACTCCCCCTCTCCATGATTCTTTTTTCTTTCCGTCCCTCATCCACCTGTGCCTCCCCCACCCTCCCCCTCTTTCACTCTCCTCCTCTCCACCTGAGTAGAGCAGGAGACTCTTTTTACAGGGCTTTAAAACCTTTGGCTTTTGTGCTGTCTGCGCTTTCTTTAATGAAAGAGCGATTGTGCAGTTCGGCGCTAATACCACTAGCACAAAGCCAGACTGAAGGTGCTCTCTGATAAAGGACTCGTCCCGCTGTTAATTACGGTTGGAAACGTCAAGACTGGCACTGGATAGCCCCTTGTTAGACACAAATACACACACACACACACACACACAGAAACACACAGATTCCGCTTTCCTGTCCAGGGAAGGCTGCTGTGCTTAAACGGATGAATCAGAAAGAGAGGGATGGATGGAGGCAATGTGTTAGTACCCACCTCAGACAAGCCATCATAATTACACTGACTGCAGCAAAGGGTAACGACAGCACCAGGACACACGACACTGAGACACTGTGTCAGTGGAGGGGATATTTCAAAAGCCCTTATGTTCCACTGTCTCTTCTGACACATACAAGCGTACACACGTCCGCACGCTAAATTATGCTTCCGACACTGATTCTGCAGGGTCTGTCCTATCGGACCAGCGGATATTTTGAGTACCTGTCCTTTTGAGTAAGTTATAAACCAGATGCTCCTATCTCACAATCCAAAATATTTTTCCCATACAACTCCCCTCTTAAAAGTGAAAAAAAAGGCTCCTCTAGATTAGAGATTTGCTCTGGAAATTTTTCAAGCATGTACTCTGGAAGACACTGTTGTTTCTTTTTTTTCCCTCATTCCCTAAACAAATAGAAGTATTCCAGCTATTTTATGCCTCTCTTGGGTGCAGCTGTGACAAAAGAGCAAAAAGAAAGAAAGAAAAACATGTTGCTCTTGGCAGCGGAGAGATATCCCTCCCCCATTCGCCTGGGAGCTCTCTCTCGGTCTTGTGGGTGGGAAACAGGGAGAGGGAAGTGTTCTGGGGTTCGGGAAAGGTAGGGCCGCCTTCCACCGGAGCTATACCTGGACTGGGCGCAGCAATTAACAGTGACACCGGAAAGGGGTGATGAAAAGCAAAAAAATAAAACGTCTGGTAATTGAAATGTGAGTTTGGCAGTGGGTGAAGCTTGTTAGAGTTATCCATACACTGATAAGTAGTTCTTGGTATGCGATGGTGCTGGAGGTGGAGGTGGTGTTTGGTTAAGGAGGGGGGAGGGAGGGTTGCACATAAAGAATTGTTTTGGAAACTGTGAAGCTGTGAAGAGTTTGTGGGTGAAGCTGGACCTGGGTACAAATATGGGGGTGGGCAGGGGGAGGGGGGTTTGGAGCAGTGTGAGGCGTGTGTGTGCGCGTGTGTGAGTGCGTGCGCGCGTGTGTGTGTGCGTGCGTGTAAAGCCTGTGGGAGGTGGTAGCGAAAGGTTTTGGCGGTGAAATTTGGCTGAGGGTAGTGTTAATGTGAGGAAACCTGGGGCAGGTCATTGCTTTACTGCACGCCCCCACCCCCCCACCCCCCCACAGTGCCTTCTTCAGCCTCAGTCCTGGCGCTCCAAGCTTCTCATAGTAAACAACACATTGCCTCGCAGTTAGACTGCAATGGCCAAAAAACACGAATCCCAAAGGAACTTTTTTTTCCTGCTCTTACTTTTTGAACGTCGAGGCAAAAAAGAGCGTGTCCCAGTCTGGGCTGGGAGATGACACAGATGACCCTGTGGGACTGGAGACAGGGCGACGTGCAAGCGACTGGCAGACATACACCTTGCTGAGGGCGTGTGACTGTATGTGTGTGTGTGTGTGTGTGTGTTTAGATAGGAGAGCACACTCACTGCAGCCTGGTTTGTAGTTGAATCCTGGGGGTAGGAGGAAACCTTGCTGAGCGGCAGCAGCAGCCAGCGTCCTCTGATCTGGCGGGAACACAGGAATCATCAACGGTGGCAACTGACCCTGAACCTGCTGAAAGAGAGAGAGAGAGAAAGAGAAAGAGAAGTTAAGGAACGGCACAGTCTTTCACTGACACGGCAGATTAAATGAGGTCCTCTGAGGTTTCTCTGAGGAGTCACATATGTACAAGGTTCACAGAGTCAGTTTCATTTACATAAGACATACTGAGACAATCTCAACAAACTCAGAGTTGGTTTCATTCACATAATGCCTACTGAGACAATCTCAATGAACTTCTGTCCTGCCCTTTTGCAAGTGCAAAGTGCATACACACTACCTGTCCCCAAAGCATGTCTTTGTCTGTGTGTGTGTGTGTGTGTGAGTGTGTGGACTGAGTGGGTGCAGGGCTGACAGTCTGGGGTTGATGACTGAAACAAAGGGAGAGTCACGTGAAGGAGCAGAGAAGACTCTCACAACAGCTGGCCCCCCACTTCCCCCCGAACTGCACTCCGGTCGGCAAAGAGCCACGCGACTTCACAAGGTTTCCAGGATTAAACACGAAAAAAAGAGCGAGCCAGAGAGAGAGAGCGAGAGAGAGAGAGAGAGAGAGAGAGAGAGAGAGAGAGAGAACCCAGTGACTTTGGCAAGAGGAGAGTGTGCTGAAACGCTTGCTTGGGCCCAGGGAAGGAGCAGACAGATGGTTCCTCTGACGAATGCACTGCCAGAAAAACACAAAGGCTCCAGAAGTGACATTACTGACAGTGCGAACACTCCAACATACTACACACAGCTCAGGGAGGCAGCGTACAACGCTATCCCACTTGTCATAACCATGGCGACCGCTCAGCTGCCTCCTAAGCCTGACCGCTACAATGAGACATTAAAATGAACGCCTGTGTGAGTGTCCCAAAGGTTCAGGTCTTTCATAAGAATGAAAAAGCGCTTCAGTTTGAGCTGTTGCAAAAATAATGTTGAGATAATGCTGAATTTTCATTCAAAACAAAGCGTCCTCCTATTGGCAGCACTAGCATGTGAATGAAGGAGGGAGTGCTGCATCTTTTCATTCTCTCTCTGTCTCACACTCTCTCTGCTCACTTTCCCACACAGAGAGGACATCAGTATCACACACTGATGGCTCAAGCTGCAGTAGGGCTTGTTCATTTGTAATTACTGCTGTTTTTGAGCAGTGTGAAAGTCTGAGAGGTTCAGTGGAGCTTTTCAGGGAGCTGACAAGCACTCTCTGAGGTGGGAACACACATACAGGTGTTCATTTTTCTCTCAGGCCCTACTTAGACATAGGCTTCTCTTGAGCCACTTGAGTTTAGATGTGGAGCTATGTACACAGTCTCTATGGTCATGTCACTACATACGCTCACTGCAGCACCTCTCTCTCTCTCGAGTGTTCTTTACAGGCACTTGTTATTGCCTTATCTGCGCAAATGTGTAAACCAGCATACAAACATATTCAGTACTGGAAAAAAAAATGCAGTTCAAATGACCAATTCCGGTGAGCTGAAGAGTCATCCATCAGTAAATCCAACATTCTGTGAAAACTGTTATAAAATTAGCAAGATTACAGAAAGTATGAGAGTTAGTTAATACTGAAGAACAGGACTAATATTTTATGACTGAATAGCTAAGCGCTGTTTTAGTACTATAGCAGCTAAAAAAAGAATGAGGGGGGGCTTTTAAATAAAGCAACCAAACCATTTTTCTGTGCTGTCTTTGTACAGGCAATTGTGATTAGCTAATATGCTATATCCAAGGTAAAGATGTAAAGCTGCAAAACCAAGCGTTAAGAGACTCATCTTAAATGGACAAAAACACAAACACAAGCCGGTCTTTACATTGCAGAGCTGCTAAAACAGGCTCATTTACGACCGCAGCAGGACACGATTCCACAGCCTCTCTTTCTCTCTCAGGAGAGAGGAGGGGGTTTGTCCTCCCCTCACTCTGGTGGCCCCTCTCCACATCTATCCTGCTCATCCCTCACGTTTAGCCTCTAACCCGCAGCAATGGGGACAATGGCATCAGCTCCAACTGGGAGCTGCAGTAAACCACGATAATCCCACTTCAACAGCTGGCTATAGAATTACAAAACACTGCGCTCTCCCCCCCCCCCTCTCTTTCAATACAAAACATAACAATTTGTGCGCGCGCACACATGCGCTCAAGCAATCTATGCAGAGGTGTCGCTGATACAGAGTAATATCTTTTCTCTTTTTTTTCAAGTAGTGTCTCCAAGTGTTGTATTGTCAGTACTGAACAATGGCCATTACAGATTCATTATGAACAGATTTTTTCTGAGAATCTGCGTGTGTGTGTGTGTGTGCGGACTGGCACAGTCGGTGCGGTGACAGGGAGCCATGTCTTCAGATCAAGCTTCTGAGCGCATCACACATGCTTGTGGAGCCCAGATCTGAGCCACAGATTACGGCGCTCCCATCAAGCACAACTGGGATCTATCACACACCCGTGAGCATGTACATGCACATATACACACATGCACACACATACACAACACCACTGTAGCACACTACTCTGTCTTTCTCTGATCCACTGTTCAGACAGCATAGATATAATGTAAAGGAAATGTTGTGCACACAAACACAGTGCCAAGGTGCCCAAAAGTGCTATTATAGCGCGTATACAGCCTTCTCCCTCAAGAAAAAAAAGACGTTCAGAAGATAACATAAGAGGAGGAAAACTTTCTCTCCCTTTCATAGTTGATGAGAGAGAGAGAAAGAGACAGAATTATTGAAAGAAAATAAACAGCAAAAAAGTGGAAAGTTGGCAGCAAACAGGCTTTGCGTCTCTCGCCAGGCGGCACAGCTTGAACTTAAAGCTTTCGGAGCATAATGAAGATGTGCTGATAATTAGCATATGTAGTGTGAACAGGTTTGCTGGCACGGGAGAGAGACAAACTCCAAGGTAAAGTTATTATTAGGGAGTAATTAGCTCTGTGAAGTAAACGAGTGGAACAATAGCTGCCAGCACTGACAATATGGCGAACATCTGACTGTGCGAAAAAGTAACACGGTAAAGAGCGGGTCCCCCAGCTCAAATCTGTTTGTGGCCATATGCTCGAGCAATTAACGGTGAGCCTCTGTGACCTATCGCTGAAGAGGGGGACACATAGCGATATAACCAATAATTAATTTGTGCTGGATAGAGCTGCTAATGCCACACTCTGAGCTGGCACTTAATATTAGCCTCCGCTGCCGTCACAGCGCTAGCAGAGTCCATTAAGTTGTGCAGAATGAGCTGCGCTAACGTTAGCCTGCTGTGACTGCGCCACCGTTCTGATATCAGAGTGGCTTGTTCTTTGACCACACACACACACACACGCATACGCTCACACAAAAACACGAGCCAATATTTTACCTCTTCCATCAGATGAACACACAAACACACTTGTGTACACATTAACCTTTCCACAGAGAAAGATAACCTCTAGAACAGTGGGAGGAAATATTTACACATTAACAGAATGGCAGGAGCTGCGCCGATACACTAGCACATCCACCTTACTGCTCACCAGTGGAAAAAAAGCAGACAGGGTTGAGTTGAACTAGGATAGAAAGATCAGTGAGGTGGGAGTGGTGTTTACTGTTTAGTTCTCAGCTACCACTACATTCCGAATATCTCCAACCAACCGTATAACAGCTCATTTACTATCTAAACTACTTCACCAAAACCAAAGCAAGCCATATCTTTTTAGTGGTTTGGTGTAAATATTCCAATACTTGTTTCCGTTTTTCCCCTTTTTGCGCTCATAGCATTTCGAATTTTCTTTCCTTTTTTTTTTTTGAGTACTCCATTTTTCCTCCTTTTCCTGTGAACAGCCTTTTCGTGAGCCAAGGGCACCTTTGGTTGATTAGCGGCTAATGAAATTGAGTGGCGAGTCTGTGGCGCGCCGGCGCGGTTTTATTAGCCCTCCATTAGGTGTGAGTGCAGGCAGTGCGTCAGCCGGCCGCGCTAGGTGGGCATAGCTCTGTGCCCATCTGCTAGCCTGTGTCCTTCCGCAAATAGCTCCCATTAGCTGGCAGAAACCTTCCCGCCGTCGTTAAGCACCAGTCGCTTAGGTAACAGGCAGTGTTAGCTGATTTTGTTGTTGGGGTGGGGGTGGGGGTAGATGGAAGAACAGTGGTGGGGTGGGCATGGTCTCTTTGTTTTTCTCTCTCAGTCCACTTCCAACCCTTTCTGCCTCTCTTTCTCTCTAAGAGTGAGTTTAGTGGCATTTGTTTTTGTGCAAGAACTGAAACCATTTGTAGACATCTCACAATGATCATTCTTTTCTATCCTTTCCTCTAAAATTTTATTCACTCTTCTGCACACCAGAGTTTCCTTTTCAGTACTCCTCAACATTCTCTCTCTCTCTCTCTCTCTCTCTCTCTCTCTCTCACTTTCTCTCTGTGTAGTGGGTGTTGATGGGGACCTCAGTGAGTTGAACAGGAATGTGTCTTACTGGCTGATGCAGAGACAAGTGTTTTTCTCCTGAGGTGTACTCTAACCATGGGTATTGGCTACAGATGTAGTCCATTTAATTTGTTATGTGTCTTGTTGCAGCAACTTGCTTCATCAATAAGTTATAGTTAAGGGGTTAAAGACTAATGCAACGAAGATACTTTGTAATATTACTAGATTTATTTTGTTGTAAATGTATGGAGCAGGTTGTGCACATTAGTAATAAAAACAGAATTTTTCAAAATTTAATGTAACAAAATTCAAGATGGTTAAGTATGGACAATGAAAGGCAGATATATAAAGTTGCACATAATAAAAGTATTCCATAAAAAGTTCATTAAATTCAAAGAACAAGTTGAAAACGTATGTGTTCTCACAGGCATTGTGTCAGTGTCCTTCTGTTCAGTCTGACTGGAATGGCCAGTTTTGGGATTAAATCATGTATGCCTGAGTAATACAGCTTGAGCAATAGGATTGACATCTACTCTTTTTTGTTGTTGTTGTTTGTTTCAATGCAACCCACTTCACAGAAACCGGAACGGCTACCATGACCAGTAAAAAACACCAGTTATGCTCATTTTGGTGTAATGAGACAAATTAAACAATTATACAGCCAATTGGGTTAGCTGCTCCTGTGCATAGGCCTTGGCATATGGCAGGAAAGTGTCTGCGTGCTACTGCTCCTGTTTTACATGGGTTTTTTTTTCTTTCTTTCATTGGTTATGTTAGTTTATCTAATTTTTTTTTCAAGGAAAATTAGTTTAAAATCCCAAACGAGTTGTGACGCTCCTGTAGATGAGAGTTATTGAGTTAGGTTACGCTCCTTGCCCGTCAACATGTATACGTTTTTTGTCCCACAGACCCTGTTATTAGGTTAGTGTACAGAAATGTAGGTTGACTTTAATATGGGTTTTACAAGCTGTTCGTTAGAGCATGTCTCCACCATGTCTGTGGCTTTAAGTGAGTTAGTTAAGGCAACAGGCATTAAGCTTTTGCTCCTTGAAATCTCTCCTTTTAGTGTCGGTCCCGACTTATGCCGCTGGCCTAAATGGTTGACGTTTGCTTTCAAATTAGCTGGTGGGGCACTGGAGAGCTGGGACATCTTACATCTCTTCTGCCAAGGAAGAGGCCTCACACGGCGCGGTTGCGCCAAAGTGACACGGAAACAAGATTTCCCCTAACACTCGGCGGGTGTCGCCGTGGTGGCATAGCGAGAAAAACCTGGTAATGAGAAAAGAGGTAAGATGAAGCGGGGAGAGCGGCAAGAACAGAGAGGGGCTAATAAGCATTGTGTCGAGGCAGGCAATGCTCTGCATGAGGACCTGTGGGCCAGCTTCAGCTCTACGCTTCCCGTTAAGTGTGGAAATGTATTATAGATGGGCTGCCTTTCAAAGCCTCTCTCTCTCTCTCTCTCTCTGTCTCTCTCTGCCCTCAGCGTGTGTGTCTCCGCCGCCAGCCCCACTGCAGGTGCTCTCTTTTTATCCACACCTCCAAAAGGAACCCCTCGTGATGGTTGTCATTGACGACACCAGGGGTCCTGAGAGGAAAAACACTTTAATGGGAATGAAAGAGTTTGGGCATGGGGGAGTCGGACCCCCGTGTACCTAACAACACGGCCCCACGCGGGGGGTAGCGGGTATGTGTAAGTATTTGTGTTTGTACAAGAGAAGGAAGGGTTAGGGACCCTTAAGCGACTTTGAGTTTCCTGTGTTCCGCACACATCACTGTGGGAGCCTTTCAAACTCTCTGCAGGAAAAAAAAGTTCTCTTGAGAAATGCGCCATGTTGGCTCTTCACTGCTAACACTTCCCGCGAATTAAAGGCTTATCACCTCGTCCGCTGGACAGTCGTCAGAGAGAAAGTTCTTCAAAAGCTGGGGCACGCGTTTGCTCTCTGGGAACAGGAACGCAAGGGCCAGCAATTCTCTGGCTTTGTGCGGTACTGAGGGACGAAGCTTCACCCCGTCCTCATCAATGTTTAAGCATCTGTGTCCGTGGCTCTGCTGTTTGATGCTGAGTTGGTGGGGGTGGGGGGTGTTGGAGCGTGTTTGATGGTGTTTGTGGTGATGGTGTTTGATCCTGAAGCAGAGGCGTTGGTGTCTGTGGTGTGTGATGCTGTGTGGAAGGTGTTTAGTGGTGTTTTTAAGGTCGATAAGCTGCCAGGACGAGCCATGTCTCCACTGTTTCTCACGCTGTGAGAAACTATTGTTCCTCTTGCCTTGGCGGAGAGATGCTCATTTGGGAAAAGGTTGCAAAGTCATGGGAAAAAGGGGCTTTGTTTTCTCTAGGTCGTGCAGGACTAAATCACCCAGTCAGACACACACACAGCTGCTCCAAAAACACAGACACAAACACACACACACACACACACACACACATACACACAAACTGGATTGGTGATAGTCAAGAATACTCTCATAGTCACAAATATGTAAGTCTCTCACAAACACACATGCATTCACTATCAGCTGTGTAGCACAGGCACAAACAAACACAGCTGCAGTGCCTGCTTACTCTCACACACACACATGCACGCGCACACACACACACACACACAGACACACACACACACACACACAAACCAAATGGCTGGCGTCCAGTGCTGGGGAGCTATCTTGGTCAGTGTGAATAGTCTGAGTGTGGTATGGGCTTCCTGGCCAAAGCCTGGCACAGCTCCTCTCAAGGCCGAATCTCACTTTATCAAGCAAATGAGCCTCATCTCTGAACAACAAAGCATCTATCTCAACACCTGCACACACAAAGCAGCCAGTGTGTCCACAATGGAACGTCACTTCTCCAGCACTCACACACACACACAGAAACGCATACGCAAATTAGTACATCATCACACTGGTGCTAACGTGAACATGCACGTATAATCTAATCATTTTGTGCCCGGCTGAATAAAGATCTATGCACAATACAGAGGAAGTGAGATGTGACCGTGTGATTTTGATTGGCTGATTGATTGTTACGTCTATGTGACCAGAGATTAGCTCGGGGACAGCCTGCTGATAGTTGTCAGTGATGGACAGTGTGTGTATGTGTGTGTGTGTGTGTGTAAGGGAAAAGGTTGATTACTGATTGGCAGGCTGATTTGGAGAGTGGGTGGTGGGTGGGGGGCCTTACACCTGGACTGTAGTACTGACTCATCAAAGAGTCCCATTGTCATGGTGACAGCCTATCGCTATGGTAATATTTCTTTCTCTCTTTCTCTCTCTCTCTCTCTCTCTCACACACACACACACGCTCACACACACACACATACATACATCTATACATACATACACATGCAAGGATTTGAGGACTAACCTGGATCTGTTGCTGCAGGAGGTTGATTTTGTGTTGTTGTTGCAAAAGTTGCTGCTGTTGTCGGGCAATCTGTGGACAGACCAGTGACAGTTACTAACCTCTCATACGGAGAGACACGGGATTGCACACACACACACACACACACACACACACACACGCACACACTCCCGCTCACGCTCACACACACACAAATGCACACACACTTTCATCAAAGACAGCATAAGAAAGAAAGTACTACATAGGGGTGTGTGTGTGTGTGTGCGCGTGTGCGTGTGCATGTGCATGTGTGTGTGTTCAGTCCTATGAACACAAGTCTCCGCTGGACTGTTTGGATCCGCTTTGTTTCTATTGTAAAGCATTGCAGCTGTTAATGCACACACATCAAAGTTCGCACTATTTTCTGATTCAAATACAGGCAGTCTCTTGTCTGTCTTTTGCAGGGGAATTGAAATGCTTCATCCATACACACACACACACACACCATGTTCTCTCCTCTATCACTCCCTCTCAGTTAATTTCTTTACTATCTTTCCATCACTTGTCTCTCTTGCACATGCAATACCTCCCTCCACACCAACACCCATAGCCATCAGTGTGAGCTCAGTTAAGCATTGTGAGTTTTAAAATTTAGATTTAAAACCACTCCATTTTCTGTTCTCAACACACACCTCTGTATGCTGTGTACAAAAGAGTCTGGGGTGCGTGGCTGTTCATGTATACACGTGCATCTGCATTTAGTGTGTGTGTGTGTGTGTGTGTGCAAGCGTGTATGTGTGTGTACATACATGTATACGTGTTTCATATCTCTCTCTCTCACCTGGTCCTGCTGTTGTTTGGCCAGCTCCATCTGCTGACGCTGTTTCTCGATCTGCGAGGCTGCAAGTTTCTTCTGCTCCTCGTGTGCTGCTAGCAGCTGCTCTCTCAGACTGCTCAGCTGGGTTATCATTCCCATCAGCTGCCTCTCCTTCTCTGCCAGGCTGTCCGGGGTGCCTGCACAGACCACACAGGCCCCACAAAGGCCACAGAGCTCAGAGTTCAGGCCTCCAACAGGAGAGCAGAGACAGAGAGAGGGAAAGGGAAGAATCGAAAGGGTCTGTGCGTGTGTTTACTAGAGCTCTCCAACTGATCTCTGACCCACCACAGGACACTGACTACACTACAGACATACCAACTGCTCTAATTCTGTTTGTTGGGACCCCTGTGTATGTGTTTGTGTGTGTATGCATCTGTGTGTGTGTATGTGTGTGTGTGTGTGTGTGTGTGTGTGTGTGTGCATGTGTGTGTGTGTTGGTGCATGCTGTGTTTTTTGGGGGGAAGGGCCTGGTAGGGGGGGTGGGGCCCCTTGACACAAGTGCACCAGGGAGGAAAGTCTAAATCACTTGCCAGGAAGTTGTTTGTCTGAGGTAGCTAACCCTAACCCCCTAGACTACCACTAATCACTGTATGTTTGTCTGCTGGAGCGTGTGCGTGTGCGTGTGCATGTGTGCGTGGGTGTGCACACGCGTGTGTGTAGTTACATGTGATTGTGCACATTGTACAAATGTGCACATATTGGAGTGAGCATATGTGTTAGTGTGTGAATATATGTGTGTGTATGTGCATGTCTTTGGATTTACAGATCTATGCACACACACACATATACACACACACACACACACACACGGGGAGTCTCTACAATGTTCCTTTGTTGGTGGGTAATCTACTTTGGGCAGGGTCTTCATTCCTGCCCAGAGAAAACAGATGATGAAGAAGAGGAGTCATGGGCTGCTGACCTGACCCTGTAACCTCACAGGAAGGTGAGAGTAGATTCCATTTGTGTCCACCCACTGTGTTTAACCCCCTTCACACACACACGCGCGCGCACACACACACACACACACACTCCCCTAACCTTCTGTCAACAATGTACAATAAAGCCAACTGTGTCTGACAGCAAAAGTAAACCTCCCGGCTGTCCTAGCAATTCACACAGCGGCTCTCTCTCTCGCTCTCTCTCTCTGCCTCCCTCTCCTATCTCTCTCTCTTACACCCCTCCCCCCGCTTCTCTTTGTGCATTTGCAGCTGACATAGACAAGAAAGAAACTAGTATTAAAAATGACGTGAGTTCCAGTGGATGAGAGAAGAAAAGGTGATCAAACAGAGCGTGCTTTCAAGGCAGGGTGCAAACCCTTGCACTGCTTAAACTTATAGAAAGAGAGGGTGAGGGAGCAGCTGCTGGAATGAGACCGGTCGACATTTACACACACACACACACACACACACACACACACACACACTTGAAAAAAATGGCTAGTCTCATCAATCACAGCCGACGGCTTTTTACCTCGCTGCTGAAAGTTCATCAGCCGATCAATAAGCGGTTTCCTGCCTCCTTACCAAACATCCCACAGCAGATTATATAACCTGCCTCATATCACAGCCCAGTAATTAACCAATTTGTAACAATGTAATACATGTCAGCCACCTCTCACCACTAATTAATGACTGGGCTTAACAGATAAGTCCCTATAGCTGCACCAGCAAAGAGAAGAGGGAGCGAGAGAGGAAACCTAGCCTGGGGCGCTCTCCATCTCTCTCTCTCTGCCTCTCTTTCTCTCCCTCTCCCTCTCGTTCTCTCTCTCTCTCTCTCTCTCTCTCTCTCTCTCCCCCTTTCTTTCTCTCTCCCTCTCTCTCACTCCTTCCTCTGTCCAATAGTCTGCTTGAAATGGCTCAGTCTATGTTTAAAATGTCTCAGGAATGGACAAATTTACTCACTATTTGATTTGAAGTCAAATAAGTTATTATCACTCATAAAAACAGCTTCTGTTTGGACACCACACTACAATCCCACACAACAATCTAATAATGCATCAGATTCTCCTCAGAAAGCTCTTTTAAACATCACAAATGCAATCAGATCAGAAAACACACATACAAAGAATAATGCAAGCATGTGCGCGCACACACACACGCACACACACACACACACACACACACATTCTCTTCAGTGCTTCACACTGGGACAAACTGGACCCAGTGGTACAGAAATGTCATCTCAGTATGAAAGTGTGAAGGGGTTTGATCAATGTCAGCACTAAGAGAGAGAAAGAGAGAGAGAGAGTAGATGTGGTGTTTTCATTAACTGTATTTGTGCACATTTCCTCATCTGTGTTGGGTGGAAGAGAAGTGTTCAGTGCATTGGCTGGATGTTCTCGGGTATCTGTCTTCAAACACTTAAAGCAGAGTTTTATGTGTGAGTGCTGAGTACACAAATCACATTACCCACTCACACCAGTGCTCTCAGACTCCTCAAGCTGAATTGCTCATCAAAGCGACCAGGTAAGGGATGTTATCCAGAGACAACTAGACTTACTGTGTACACTTGACAGAATGGTACACCAAACAGAAATAATCATTTGTGTTCAGAAGCTCAAAAAAAAAGTAGTTTTTAAAGCAACATTTCTGCGGGAGTCAAATCTACAAAACTGTATTTTATTTTTGTTTTCAAATGCACACCTGAATTCTGTAGAGTGTGCCTATAAACCTTTAAAAACTTTATAAACCATTACATAACCTTTATAAACTTGTTTATAAAGACTTTTCAGGAACAACTGATGTCTGGGGTTTGCTGCTTTTGAAGCACTGACAGTTCAAGTGTATGTGGAGAGAGAGAGAGAGAGAGAGAGAGGCAGACAGACAGTGAGAGAGAGAGAGAGGGTGTGGAGAAGGAGAGAGAGACAGTCAATGAGAGACACAGTCGGAGGACATCCGCATGTAGAGGTCATTCAGTCTCTCTCTCTCTCTCTCTCTCTCCTCTCTCATGTGTGTATACTTTGCATACTTTGCTTACCTTTGATCTCCCCAAAATTGCCGGAACCCATGGCCAGCAGTTTGTCCTTCCAGTCCTTGGACAGTAGCTTCTCAATGCTGGGGGCCTCTGTTGGAGGAGAGAGAGAGAGCGCGAGAGAGAGAGAGAGAGAGAGAGAGAAAGAGAGAGGAATTAGCACATGGACAGCCAGCATCACAATAAAGCTCATTTAAAGTCCATTTGCAGTAATAAAGGCTGTCTCTCTAATGGCAGTGGGCCGCAGCGTCGGGGCGGAGAAGAGTAGCAGGGCGCTTCCTCACCTGCTGTTAGCCAATCATTAGCCCCGTGCTCCACCAGACAAAGAGGCTCTTAACGTAGCGCCACAATGGCCACATTATCCCAGCCCTGTGCTTTGTTTTTCTAACACAGCCTTGCCTACCTCTCCCTCTCCCTCTCTCCCTCTCTCTCCCTCTCTATACCCCCCCCCCCCCCCCCCCCCCCCCAACACAGTTCTATGTGTGCTGCTGCAGACGCCGTGCTAATTGCTAACCTGCCAAGGACAGGCACTCTTCTTTTTTTTCCACAGAAAAAAAATGGGAAAATTACAACAACTTACTCGTCACCTCTACAAAACACAACCCTCCCCAACCAACAAAGCACCATCGTGTTAACGCACACATTAAACACACACAGGGGGAGAGAGAGGGAGAGAAAGGTTGTGTTTTAATTTGAAGACTGGTGATTTTATGAAGGTTTTTTTTCCAGTAGCAGGTTTAAACCCCAGAATTAGTGCTGATCCTGTAATGATCTAATGAAAAGTTTCTTCTTTCTGGGTTATTCCCCCCTCTCTTTTTCACTTTCCTTTTCTACCTGGGAGATAGGTAAAGGGAGAGAGACAGGAAAAGAAAGAGAAAGACAGTGAGAGAGAGAGAGAGAGAGAGAGAGAGAGAGAAAGAGTGAGACATAGAGAGAGAGAGCAAGAGAGGGTGAGAAAACGAGAAAGAGAGGATGAGAGAGAGACAGACAGAGAGAGAGTGATAGAGAGAGGGTGAGAGAGAGACAGGGAGAGATAGAGAGAGAGAGAGAGAGAGAGACTGGGAATGATTTGGGTCTTGCGGGTTCTCAGGCAGTTCCCACATTACAGTCTCAGCACCCAGGATAAAAACAGACTTAAGATGTCACTTTCTTCTCTCTTTCTCTGTCTCTCTCTCTCTCTCTCTCTCTCTTTCTGGCTCTCTCTTTGACGATGGAGTTTAGTAGGAGTGACTGTTAGAGACATTATGAGGTTTTGCATAGTGCTAAGGGCCTGATGATCATCTATAATCGCCCAGGCTTAAGCTTTAAAAGGGAAGCCAAACCAGCAGATGTCCCACACACATCCATGAATACACACACAAACACACACACACACACAGATTCTGGCAAACACACGAACCCATTAAAAAAACAGACCAGGTGAAAATAGATGCATGTGTCATTACGAGAAAAGTTGCTGAAACACACGCACACACACACACATATACACACACACACACACACACACACACGCAGGCACATGCAGGGCGGTGGATAAAAACACCAGGTGGCACCATTAGTGATTCCACCACAGCTAACAACACTGAATACTAACCTGCAGCTTTTGTGACTGATACCGATTAGTGGCCCCAGGTGGGTGCACACACATACATACACACACTCACGTACACACATACATGCACTCACACACAGATATACATGTCAGGAACACTTGCCAAAAAGTCAAAAGTGTGGTTGTGGTAGCGGTAGTCTCTCGGAGTTGATCTTAAGTCTAATGCTGTCTCTCTTTTTTCCCTCTTTCTCTCTTTTTGTCAGTAGCGTCCTGTCCCGTGGCCCTTCTCTTTCCCTATGACCACCTCTCCAGGGGCTCCAGGCGGACCGTGGACATAAGCCTGATTGGCTGCGTGAGTGCCCCGCTCTCCGGTCTGAACGATCACTTGCACATAGCGTTTCTCATCTCTTTCCTATGACAGCTGCCTCTTTTCTTTACCCCACCCCTCAAACAGGTGCTATTATCCCCTGTGTTTCCCCTCTGTATGCATACTGAACAATGAGCCGGGCTTTTAAGCCCTGACAAGTGAGGGGCACCCACAAATGGCAGTCGCAGCAATGGGGGGGGGGAGGGGGGGGCAGCACCAATGCTCTTGCTCCCCTTCTTTCTCTCTACCGTGGTCTAATATGGTCTACTATGGTCTATCTAATATGGTCTACTATTAGTTATTATATTTACTTATTAAAGCTGCAACTATTGTCCCCACTGACAGCCGGTACACTTTAACTATTAATACAAATGGATGGGAATACTGTAACGTTCTGACCCACTATGCTCTCTCTCCCTCTCTCTTTCCATCTCTATCTGTATCTCTTTCTTATATAAAGGGTGTATGTGAGTGGGCCAGAAAAGTGATCATTGTGTTTGTGTCTTTAGTGGCATTTAATTGTCCTCAACTTATCCTTTATTCCAAATAAAAAACTGACAAAAAAAATGTTTTTTAAAAGTGAAAAATGATTTTAAAATACAATATTAACTATAAATTTATTGTGCAAATCATTATTAATTGTATTTGGTCTAATTCAGCAACTAAAGATGTTTCCATTTAATGCACTCTATATTAGATTGTTTGACTCATGTATTTTAAAACAGAAAAGAAAACAAAATAATTGGCCTCATGTCCATTTCCTTCTGAGGCACACAAATGACCCAGTGCATCATGGTCAAGTCTTGTGTCACTAACATCAGACAAATGTTTCACTCATGAACGGCGGGCTACTTTAAACGTGATGTAGTGCAGTGAACATTAATTAGAAAACAGGAGCACATAATCTTGGCTTTATCCAAAGACACATGTTCTGTAAAGGTAAAATTTCATTTCTAACAAGTGTGCGCTCTGAGAGAACCCAGTCAGGGTTTGGGATAGATAACGTTTACGATGTACAGAATGCTATACTGCTGTTTGTAAGGTAAACTTCAGCTGCATCGCTGTTTGCCGAATGATACTGTCATGCATAGACAAACACCTACCAATCTTTCACAGCACTACATTTTAATAATGCAAAAAAAAGAAAAAGATTTATTGTCATCACATAAGCACGTAAACTTGGACAACCTAGTTTTTCATCCCTTTCATCTCTGCTAAAATGATGTGGATTTGAGTATTAAAGCGTATTGTGCATTAAAAGTTGTTCCTGAGGTCTGGTGATAGAACCAAGCCCTATCAGACTTCTGACGGAACCACGAGCTGTCTTCACACATGCACGAGCCGATAGAACCATGAGCTGTCTTCAGGCATGAGGTACAAGCTGGTAGAACCATGAGCTGTCTTCACGCAGGCCTGAGCCGAGAGAACCATGAGCTGTCTTCACGCATGCACGAGCTGGTAGAACCGTGATCTGTCTTCATGCATGCACGAGCTGATAGAACCATGAGCTGTCTTCACGCATGCACGAGCTGGTAGAACCGTGATCTGTCTTCATGCATGTACGAGCTGATAGAACCATGATCTGTCTTCATGCACGGGGCACGAGCTGATAGGTGCCTCAACATACAGTGTGTCAGACTGTAACCACAGACCAATGCATGATTGATTTCTTAGTCAATTTAGTCAAGAATTGGACTCAGAGCTCTGTCTCTCTCTCTCTCTGTCTCCCTCTCTCTCCCTCTCTCTCTCTCTCCCTCTCTCACTCTCTCACTCTCTCACTCTATCTATCTATCTATCTATCTATCTATCTATCTATCTATCTATCTATCTATCTGCCTCTCTGTCTCTGACAGACACATGCACATGCTCACAGTCTTACAACCACACTGAAAAATAGAGCATTGTTGGTTAATTACCACATATTAACTGAAACAAAGTCATTATCACTGTTTTGCAGAGTGGGTTTTATTTACTTAATTGTAAATTATATGTGTAATTGTGTAACAACAAACACTTCCCGAACTGAACTGCAATACAATGTCTTCAAGTGTGATGAATTATAATAAAGCCACACCCTTTCATTTGTCAGTTCATTCACAAGGATCATGATGCTTTTTTTTTTTTTTACACAGTTGCATTTAGGAAAATGGTATTACTGGAATCTATAGCAATACAACAGTGTGTGTGTGTGTGTATTTGAACTTGCTTTTGCTAACTTAGAAAGACAATTTACTGAAAGCACATTAGTCTACTGGGAACACCTTGTCAAACTGGGCTCAAAATCATAGCCTCACTGGTAATAAAAAATTGCACTGGTGCTTTTTTAAACAAAAGATGCTGTTATTGGTAAAACTGAAAGTGCAGAAGTGTTTTTGGACAGAATTAGGGTTGGGGTACAGTCAGAGTTCATTTCTGGTTGTTCTATTTTAGTTTTGTTATAATGGAAATCAATGACGGGTCCCCGGAATCTAGCATAGAAATTGTGTGTGTGTGTGTGTATCACCATATTTTTGGACAGAGCCATTATGTGACAGAAGTGCGGAAGAGACAGGAAAGTGTGTGTGTGTGTGTGTGTGTGTGTGTGTGTGTGCGTGTGTGTCTGGTGTTAGCAGGACACTGAGAAGATAAAACTGAAACTCCATAGAGAAACAAATGGACAGTTGTCTTTCTGAGGTGTTAATGGCAGTCACAGCTGTCCTGTCTGAGGTGACAAAGGTGCTAAAAAAAGGGTGTGTGTTTCATAGCAGCAATAAAAATGAAAGGGTCAAGTCAACAGGGTCAATTTGGATGCAGTGACAAACAGCATTACACAGCACTGTCATGCTTAACTGGCCCAAAGAGTAAGAAAAGCGACTGGAAACCCAGAGCCAAAATGGCTGCCCACTTAACAAAGAGAACTTGGAAAGAGAAGTCCAAGAACTTCACTGCTCCTAGTTTCAGCTCTTACACCCTGCTCTCACTCCACAAACAATGTGTGACTCTCTCTCTCCCTCCTTCTCTCTCTCTCTCTCTCTCTCTCTCTCTCTCTGTCTTTCTCTGACTATTTTTTGAACCAACCACTTCCCTCTGACTCACTAAAAAAGTCAACTCCATTTTTCCTATTATCTCATATTTGTGAAGCAAGGGAACTTTTTGTTCAGTGAAAGAAAAAAAGGATGAGGAGGAGAGAGAGGAGGGGAAATGTAGAGGGGGGAAAAGAGTGAGGGAAAGGGGGAGAAAGAGGGAGAGAAAGAAGGATAACAAAAGGGCCAGTGTCCCCGCGCCAGCTGAGGTCGGGGTGGGGAGAGCACACAGGAAAAGCCCTGGCTCGAGCTCGGCCCAGTCTGAACAGACTCTACATTCAGCACTACTGCCCTGCCATCCACGCAGACACACACACAAACGCGCATGCACACACACAGACACACACACACACACACACACCAGAGGTTACACAAGCATTAACCAGGCAGTTTATCTAAGGTCCAAAAAAAAAACCCCTCCCCTCTCTGACACAGTGCAGAGGAGAAGAGGGTGAACAAGGGATATTCTGTCATTCTGACAGAAAAGGAGATGCTCTCTCTGTATCCAGTGTGTGGAGGTGCAGACTGCTGATCCAGTCACAGACACACTCCAGTCCAGTTTAGATCAGAGTATCACTGCAGCACGGCCACCTCACATACAACACATAAGAGCAAACGCACACACATACACACGTACACACTATCACATCACCAAGACACCATTCTCTATTAAAATGCATGTGGACTCTGTAGGCAACCTGAGTGCTTCTATTTCTCTCTGTTTCTCTCTCTCTCTCTCACACACACACACACACACACACACACACACACACACATCCATGCAGTCTCTAATGGGCCAAAAGTGATTTTAAAATCATCTCTCATCACTGCTCTAGTGAAGCACCATAATCGGTTCCTACACTAAAGAGCAATAAGTACTGGAATCTGAGATATAAAAATAAGAGACTGGGTTCATGTGATTTTTAAAAGGAATCTTCTGATTAAAACAAAACTAAAATTCATTCCCTGAAATGGGACAGAAGCCCCCTGTCAAATTAAAATATGATTATAACGGTACTTGATGATCAATTCATGGATTTTTTTTTTCTCTTGTCAAGAGATTTCAACTGTTTGTTCAAAATTCTTTCTAATGGCCATTCAAACATGCGGTGCGCTCTTCCTGCCAACAGTTCGGTAAGGAGCAGTTGACGACGTAAGGCTGTGAGTTTTTGAACAACAGACTGAGAGAAAAATGCACGCTGCAAGGGAAAAACAACATTTGTACTGAACATGCTCCTCAAAAAAGTGCTTTTCACATCAACACAAGGTTAAAAGCTAAAAGTGCCAATTATCTGTGTTGTTGGGGGAAAAAAGTCAATGCTTGGCAACAGTTGGTACAAACAGGGAAAAAAATTAAATGCCCTCTTTCTTTTTCTCCGAATACCATCTCTTTTCACAGTGAAAGAGAGAGAGAGAGAGAGAGAGAGAGAGAGAGAGAGAGTGAAAGCGAGAGAGAGAATGCAGTGCACACACAGCCTCCCTGTTCTGATGCTGATCCAAATGTAGTTATTAATAACACAAACATATCAAGGCTGTCACCATGAGAACACACACTCTGTGTATAAGAGGGAAATGATTATAACGCTTACACAGAGACACACGCACACACACACACACAAAGAGTGGACTTAGACAGTAGTCAAGGAGTGTGAAAGACAGACACATAGGTTTATTTGTCAGTTTCTCTATCTATATTAAGTGGACAGTAGTTTGTAAGTGTGTTGATGGGGGGATACAACGTACTGCATAAATTAACTATTATAAAGTTGTCAGCTACACCATATGGCCACAAGACTCATCACTAGTGTAACATCTTAAATTAAAAAAAAAAAACACGATGGAAGACAAATCACAGATATTTTTTCTCATCTTTCATATACCATGCATATGCAGCTCTATTTCCAATAAAATATCATATTGTATGAATTTTAATGGCACTGGAGAATCTTAAAAAATAAACGGATTTTTTTCTTTTACCAACAACTAAATGTCTATGAGTCAAACTGCATACATATCTGATGCTTTTTCACATTTCGATTGGTACATAACACGTTTAAATAAAGATTAGCTGGACGCAGATGCTGTAAATGCATAGAATAGTAGAGAAAAGAGACGAGCAGTTTGATAAATTGAAAACTCATTTATCTAAACCAGAATTTTTCTTGCCCTTCACATTTCTAGATTTTTCTGGTAACAGATGGTGTTGTGGGTGCTTATGTCCAATTTGATTTGAACCAAAATCCAAGCCAAATTTATTCTGGCACTTATCGCCTGCCACCAAATTTACACTGCCAGATTGAAATAACTGTGTAGAGGGCATGACATTGTGAAAGAAGAATGAGAACAAAATCCTCATGACATCTGAGAAAGTATGAATTTTTTTTTCTCACCAGTGCATGTCAAACAAACGACAAACAAGAAACTGATTTGAGTTAGTGCAAAGGCAACACTGAAAGGTATTTCAAAGAAGCTCTTTGACTCTGCAGTAAGTGTGCGTATGTAGAAGAACAGATGCTACACACACACACACACATGCACACACACGCACACACACACACACACACACGCATACACACGTACACACATGCACACACACACACACCACACACACACAAGCACACACACACACACACACACACACACAAGCACACACACACACACGCATGCATGGATATGCACAGACACATAGTTACAAAGCATACATTTTCTCTTTTACCTACATTACTGATAATGAGCAGAAGTACTGCAGTAAAGCCAATAGGATTCCAATAGGATTCCAAGGTGAGTATTTGGTTGAGTAAATGACCTAATCCCGATAACCTATCTCAAAAACCCCTACATGGGAAAAGAAGAGAAAGATATGCACTTTATGTTATTTACATAGACTTTATTACCTTCAGTCCAGTGTACCAATTACACTATGGCTATATATCAGTCTTTTCCTGGACGTGACTTTGTAATGTATTGTATGGGAGCACTTTGAATAGATAGTAACCATATGATGTAGACACACACTGTTAAGGAAAATGTATTTAAAAACTTCAAAGTGGTGATGACTGAGCTATTGTTGTCATCAACGACAAAAAAATACAAATATTTAAGATGACTCTTGTTTGTCACATAATAGGTGTACGATATGTATATGCAGTATAATAGTGCTAAAGGGGCAAGTTAAATGCCCTAAAAAAACATACGTAACATTTATTTGTAAATAAAGGGGGTTCCTGACATATTTCTGCACTGGAGGAGCTACGTGGCTCTCTTTTTTCAATGCTTCACCTAACCATTCTGCTCTGTACTGACACAGGACTGGACTGGGGAGCAGTATTCCACAGGACAGCGGTTTATGGGCGAGTCTGGTGTACAGTGTTGTAAAGGAAATTGTTAGGACTGCTGGCCCTGCTCCTCAGAGCACCTCTCTGTTGTCTAAAGGCTTGCGGTTAAAGTAGGCCACTGCATATTTGCACGTCCCCAGTTCACTCGCTAATGGAAAATGACACTTCCAATCTGTCTGGTGGCAATAAACCGTCTTCAGAGAGGCTTCTGAGTGACCCAGCCGGAGCAGAGCCGTCATGGCTCGCGGCACACACACACGCACTCTCTCTCTCTCAATCTCTTTCCCTCACACACACATACACACTCATTACATCACTTTCACCAGACAACGGGACAACAAAAAGAAAATAAGGGGGAAAGGTCAGAAGTGTCTCATGGTTTCAAAGGAGAACAGACATATGTCCAGGGTGCAAGGGCAGTGGCATGAGAGCAAACACACACACTCACATATATACACACACACACACACACACACACTCCCTCACATACACACAGCAACACACAGACATACAAACTCTCACACACGTCTGAGAGAAAAGAGAAGAGGGGTTTGTGTTAAATGGCGATTGCTCCATGTCAGGTTGAAGTGCATTCAGCTTCTCTGAAGGGCTGTCATATTCAGAGGGTGACAATCTAACTATGACATGATAACAGTGCTTTACATTCTCAAGTCAAATCACACACA
>NC_044495.1:29242210-29244710 GCF_902362185.1 Chanos chanos
GGTTCGCCGAGCAGACGGTATGTGCGTGTGTGTAGGTGTCTTTGTGTACTTGTGTTTGCGTGTGTGTGTGTGTGTGTGTGAGTGTGTGTGTGTGCGTACATCACAGGGGCCCCAGGCCTGGCAGGCCGTGACGGCTTGGGAGCAAAATGACTCACAGCTGGAGGTGACAGTTGTTTTAACAGCTGAGCTGACAGGATTAATCCAAATGCACGGAAATCAAAAGTGCACAACACCTGTTCAGTCCTCCATAGCCTCCGCGTGGAGCCCAAGTGGGCTAGGGAGCAGGCGTGGGCACGCAGCCAGGCTAAGACTCACTCTCCCAGGGCAGAGAGGAGAGGAACACTGGAGGCCTGGAGCCAGGGGACCAGGGAGACATGAGGATACAGCAGCAGGGAGGAAGAGAAAGAGAGAAAGAGGCAGAGAGGGGATGTGTGGAAGACAAGGAAGGAGGGGGAGGGGGAGCAACGTAAACAGAGAGAGAGAGAGAGAGAGAGAGAGAGGGAGAAAGGGAGTGGGGAGGAGAGGGAGGGAGTAAGTGAGGGGACTAATAGGAGTGGGGGTCTGGGTGCTGTTTGACTTGTCTTTGAACATCTGGCTCAAATAAGAAGTCTTTTCTTGGGGGCCATAGGAGGAGCAGGGCATTGACCTTAGGCGTCTGAGTAAAGACAGATCACTTTATTTCAAAGCAAACCAGCCTGACCACTACATTCACAGGTTAAAAGCTCAGACCCCCTTCATGTTCTAGTCACTGGTCACTCCCATGTAATCACAAACACACACACACACACACACACACACAATTGTTCCTTCATAGAGCTTCCCTGTCACTTCAGAAAATCTCAATAACATGTTAAACAATAACATGTTTTGTGCGTCTACGTTCATTTAGAGTGGCCTGCCCACTGGTATAAATATGCTATTACAAAGTATATGCTATCACTTCACCACTACAGCCTGTACAATAGCACACTCAACTATGTAGTGCTAGAAGAGACTGCCAACTACAAAGATTACTCTTTATCACACATAGTTAGAAATGTTACATAATATGCCTAACTTGGTGTGTGTGTATGTGTGTGTGTGTGTGTGTGTGATAATGTTGGAGTGGCTAGTGTGACTATATATCATTGGCAGTAATCCTCATGGACCTATAAGCAAATACATCAAAATCTGCTTACAAAACCACTTTACACTGACCTCCATTAACCCATCAGTTAACCCCTGGTTGCAGCTTGGTGCTCAGAAACAGAGAACAGGTCTGAGAAAGCTTTACGTTCTGATTAAGACCATGTGGGACACTTTCAAACGCCACGTCAGCATGGCAAAGGGAAAAGGCCCAGCTCCTGTGACATCACATACCCACAATGCACCAGAACAATCATGCCAATTGAACTTATTGGGTCCTCCCCAGCCTCACACAGAAATAAAGACAGATAAACACGCAGGTGCTCATGCACATACACACACACACACACACACACAAACACACACTGGATCCTGATGTTAGCGCAGAGCAAAGTAAAGGAGATACAGAGCAAATGCCCCATTAGATATCATATGACACAAAGGTTTTTACAGTCATTTTGCATATTCATATAATATAGTGTTCCATTATTGCACATTGACTTCAATAATGCCTACACACTAATACCAAATTTACATATTATTATATATGGGTGTACTCTTCACATTAGCATTACAATTAAGCACAAACTGAATGTTCAAAAACCTTTTTTCATATTTAATAACTTCTGAAAATGGAGAAATTCTCCAAATGTATCGCTGTCTGCAAATGCATTTGTGTGTGTGTGTGTTCCCGTAAATAGTACAAATCCTAAATAGCTTGTTTTATCACAAACAAATGGGCAGCTCAGACCAGGATATTTGAGTATGAATTATGGTACATACAACAGCACGGCACAGCTTTATAACTACATATCACGCTCCTGTTCTTGTGAACAAACGTGTTAATAGCCTGCACAGTAAAGCTCTATAAATACAAATCGCAAGGGAGCAATTTACGTTCATGAGAATGAAGAAATTACTAGGACTTGTATTGCCTATGTTCAGCGGGCTGCCTCTGACGGGCGGGTTCAGATGCACTACTTTTTTAAGTCTTTGAATGGGAGCACTGTGAAACTGTCCCAGGGTTGAGCCATAATGGTGAAGCTGGGGAGTAGTCGAATCCAGACTCGGCATAATGGACCTTGCTATGGACACAGAGCCGGATTCATGAACCTCCAGCTTTTGTGTCATTCTCTCCACCACATCGGGAGGTCAATAACAACACACACACACTCACACACAGACACAGACACACACAGCACAAAGGCTCTGGGCTGTTTTCCCATACAGACACACTAAGACCAAAAAAAAACGTCCTTTATATGTGTGTGTATATGTGTGCCTGTGTATGTGTGTGTGTGTGTGTGTGTGTGTGTGTGTGTGTGTGTGTATGTGCTTATTCCCATCCTTGGAGCACCATTCAGCTCTTAATATC
>NC_044495.1:29249710-29257210 GCF_902362185.1 Chanos chanos
GTGTGTGTATGCATGTGTGTATGCATGCGTGTGTGTATGGGTGTGTGTGCACTCACTGTGAATTTCAGCTTTGTTTGATTGGACAACATTCTTTTACATGAGAATAAGCACAGCAGTAAGGACCTGTGAAATTCTGAAGCACTCCAGCAAAGAGAAAGTAGACACACACACAAATACACACACACACACATTAGCAGTTAAGGTTGCGAGCTCCTACCCAATCAGCCTGCCATAATTATGCAAAACACAGCACACAATGACTTCACACAGCTGATACCACAGTCAGATAGATAGAACAGAGACAGAGAGAGGGAGAGAGACAACCAGTCGTGCTCCTAAAAACCTGCCAACCTCACATTTCTGCAACCCCACCGAGAACTACAGCAGTTCCCACCGAGAACTACAGCAGTTATATGGTGTGTGTGTGTGTGTGTGTGTGTGTATATATATATATAGAGTGTGTGTGTGTGCATGTGTGTTTGTACAGCACTCACCCTCAGGCTCACTTTTGATAAGTTCCTCCATCTTACGCTGCTTCAGTGTGTCCACTACGTCAGCCAGGCTGCCCTTGCGTCTCTCTGGGGTCCCAAGTGCAGTAGCAGAGCCACCCTCACTCCCTGAGCGGGCTCCCTCATCTGGCCTGCCGCTGGGTGAGGTAGACGTGTTGTGCTGGGTGTACGGGCTAAGGGCCAAGCCTTTACTGCCATCTTGCTCCTAGAGACAGAGTACAGGGGAAACAGAGACCGTGAAAGAGAGAGAGAGAAAAAGAGAGGGATGAGAGGAATGCAATAAGAAGAAATAAGTAAAAAAAAAAGCAGCTGAGAGAGCAAGAGTTTCACTTTTTCCAATTTCATTCATCTCTAATCACTTAAACTTCAACACCATACAACTCCTTCTCAGTCTGCAGTGTTTGCACTTGGAATCTCCACGGACAAAAAGCAGGAACAAAAAAAGCAAAAAAAAAAAAAAAAAACCAGACAGAAAAGCGGGCAGCAAAAACATTTTCTTCCTCTGAAAAAAAGACCATTTTTTCCACATTCCAAAGATTTAAGCATATCCAAGTTTTCCTCTTAATTTTTTCTCTTAAAAAGATGAGTACTTGAAAAAAGACACTTGACAATCACAAAGGCAGATAGAAAACTGCCATGTCACTTAAAGCTATACTTCACTTGACCTCTCAGAGATACACCACTCTAACGTCAGCGCAGGAGAGTTTATTGCTCAGTCAATCAAATTATCACTTTCAGATGTCAAATTTTCTCATACATATACAATGGCCAATTTATCACAGCAGAATATGTGTATGGTATTACCATAATTTAAATTATAATTACCCGACAGCTCAAAAAAACCCCCCCAAAAAAACTGTGTTATGCTTGGTGCCACCAGGAAAACAACAAATGCTGCTGAAGAATTGTTCTTAAACTTTTTGAAATTAAAATGACATGTTCTGTGGAGTTAATGCAACACCATGTTGTTAAAGACACGCACACACACACACACACACACACACATACACCCTGGCTCTGACCCAGGACAGCAGATTTCTTTTGTAAAGTTTAATTACAAAACGAAGCAGGTATTTGGAGACAGGGTCAATAGTCCAGCTGGGATAATCTGGGTTAATCTTTGGCTAATCTGTGGTTCCTATTCTCTCTCACTAGCTAGCACCTGGGTGACGGACAGGTCGGCTCCCGTGGGTTAGACAATGACTTAATCTCACAAAGCCAAAGCCCTGAACATCCTCTCTCTAACGTTTCACACTTAAAGCAACAACACCCAATACCACCAAATGTTATGCACCACCATCACAGCCAAATACACCATGAGGATCCAATGCAAAGATGCACACCTACGCACAGTGTATACATACAAGCACCAAACTACACTCTACAAAACTCCTACACACACACTAACAGACACTGGAATGGCAGTTCAGAAAACGGTGCACTCTTTCAATCTGGCAGTTCATTTTCAATAACATGATCCATCTTTAAAGAGAAGCCGGGAGGTGAGTGTACACCCCTGTGGTTTGATGTTCACTTGATATGAGTATAATAGTTAAGTGAATAAGGATTTCTGCTGTCCTGTACTAACTGACATGCACGCATAGCTTTTTATAAAACTTTTAAGACAGAAACAAATCAGTCATTCAAAGTGACCAACCTAAACTACACTTTCTGAGTCTATTTTCTTAATTTTAAAGGCATGATCTGTTGATCAAATTTTTAAAAACAGTGTTATCTTATTAATAGTATTTATCTTCACAGCAATGATTTCTGTATTTTCACCTACAAGTGTTCTTAATCAAAGGTAGCGGACAGATAGAATATTTGAAAAGTGTTACTGTGTAGAAATGAGTTGTGGAGAATTTCCCACTCTGCAGCTATCTGCATATTTTCGCACACCTGATGGTGAAGAAGTCAACACACTCAATAATTCATTGCGCTTTCTTTTCCAGATCAGACGGAGTGAAATAGGAGGCATGGGAGCGTCAGAGTGAAGTTAGATTAATGTGTGCTTGAATGTTATTCATCATTCATAATCATTATCAGCAGCAGTGTTCTACTCGCGTGCAGCCGTTTGGCTCAAACACCTAAACCAGTCATGACTACACATACACAGAGGGAGAGAATCAGAGATATCACTCGAGCTGACGGGGAGAAATAACCATTCAACAAATGGAAAGACACAGTCATGGAGACAGGAGAGCGGTAAAAAACAACGGTCTTAGATATGCAAATATGGTGCGCTTACATAATAATATTTCACCTTGGCTTCTGAGCTGTATATTTAAAAGCCTATGTTTTCTGCTGAGTGGGAGAGAGAGAGCGAGAGAGACAGACAGACAGACAGAGAGAGAGAGACTGAGACAGAGACAGAGAGAGGGAGAGAGAGAGAGAGACAGAGAGAGAGCCAAGCTCAGTTCAAACCTTCTTTCATTTTACTCATTCAGTACTGTCTACTGTTACCAGTCCAGTGCAACTGAAGAGAATCCCAGCATTACACACATTACAGGTTGCCTGGACCACAGTCATGAAGCCATCAACATTAAACAGACACCACTAAAGCGATTCCGACACGAAAACGACGGAGTGAGAGAGAGAGAGAGAGAGAGAGAGAAAAAGAAAGAACTGGGACAGAGGGAAAGAGAGAAAGAAAGAGAGAGAAAAACAGAGAGCCAGTCATTTTCTGCACTCTCTCTGCCCACATTAGTGTGGCATGCATCTTAAACAAGCTGTCACACCTGTCACATCCAATTGATTTAATCCATAGCCTACTTAAAAAAACAGCACTCTCTCTTTCTAGAAAGATGTCACAAAAACAAAACAAACAAAGATAGTAATGGTTGGGGGGAGCCCGTCTTCTTCCACTTCACGTCAGTGCTGATGACATTGAGATTGAGAGAGACAGAGAGACATAAGTAAGGTCATTCCTCCTTCAAGAGGATTCCATGTAACCTCAGCAGCTCAGAGATACTGTCTGTCTTTATGTCTTGACATGCAAACTATTTCATACAGAGATTTTTAAATAGCTTATGTTTTTTTTTTTTAATGTATAATCCACAAGAGAGAGACGTGTCTACTGTACTGACTAGATTCAGGTTAAGTACCTTGTTTACGCTTACAACAAAGTCCAACTCAAACCTCACGCCTGTGACCTACACAATGTTTTTCTTTTTGTATATGTGTGCGTGTGTGTGCGCGCGCATGTGTGCGCGCATGCATGTTTGTCTCTATTCATATGCTTGAAGTGTGCACATACATACCTGTATATTGAGGCCTTGTCTGTCTTAGTAATTGTGTAAAGCAGATTGTATAAGTGTACGTGTGTGTCTGTGTGTGTGTGTGTGTGTGTGTGTGTGTGTGTGTGTGAATATATGTATTTATACATGTTTGCTCTGCAAGCCTGCTGGTGTGGGCGGTTCTGCTTTTAGTTCAATATATATTTATATATATATTTTTTCAGATGTCGATTCTCCTCCAAAATGACTGGAACAAAGTGAAAGTGTGGCTCGTTCAACAGCCCGGGTTTCTTATCCTTTTAGTGCCAATGCACGGCAACAGAATTAAACAACTTTTGTCTTCTTAAGCTCCTTGTGTGACAGCGACAGATTTAAACACAGTTCTATCGTGCCAAAAAAACAAATGCACAATGCTATTTTTTACCCCTTCCATCACTTTTCCCTTTTCCTTTTGTTCCATCTCTCTTTTTATTCCTCCATCTTCCCTCTGCACTGTTTTTTAAAATTAAGAGGAGCTCTTTGTCTCTAAAGACAGCAACAGAACTGGACAGTTAACACAGAACTAAATACTGTGTAATCTCGTCTGGAAGATTTGCGTTTGTTCAATTATACATTTAGATTCCGATTTACAGAGATAGTAAGATCATAGTTGAACATTGTGAAGTTGTCCTCACTTACAGAGGAAGAAAAAAAAAACAGTGGATGTTTTTTCGTTTTATTGATCCAAATTAGGATAGCCTATTTAATGACTTATAAAAATGGTTCTTGACACGTCCATCCACCCGAATATTTTCAACTAATTCTGGCATGATAGTATTTAGTGACATATACATTAATGATCTGAATAAATGAACTGTTCACGTTTTTGGTAATACTGACATAGGCCTAACGACCGAAACACGACGTCCTTTTATGTTACGAGAAAAAACAAAAGAGAGAAATATTTTCAAATTATTTTCAACAAATAGTTTTAAGGCGTTTTTCACATACTTTGAGTTGTCCAAATGAATATGTTTAAGAAAATTACAGAAAACAAACAGCCTTAATGCTTTTAAAAAAATAACAGTTTGTTGGATCCATATTATTAAATTGTTTATTCATTACAGCACTGGCGAGAGTAATTGCGTGTGACCAAGGCGTTCGTCGTTTGGAGCATTTTCTTCACGGAGAACTGGTTTAAATCTGTTCAAAATTAGCTTCATATTTGAAGACGCAAACATGCAGCAAACCAGTTCAAATTGGACATGAAATGGGCGGACGTCTGCGTCTTGTCTAAAGCGCATCGCTCATTAGGCCGACAAAAGGGATTAATTAACACCTTACAATTATCACCTGTATGTAAAGCTCTTCACACCTTTCCGTTTTGACTAAGCTTCGATCTTTCGCCGTATAAAAGTAAATGAACAAGGAAAAAACACGGTTCTTTCCCTTATTCCTCAGTAACGCAATTGTAAAGAAACGGACTGTAAAAAAGGCTCCTTTCAACTCCGACCGCCCGCGTCTCAGGATGAAGAGGTCAGTGCAGCCGAGGAGCAGCGTTGCCGTGTTAATTTAGTATGACAAGATAAAGCGGTAATCTTCTCTCACTTGCGCCTGTAAACCAGCCCCGCTACCCAGGGACTCGCCGAGTCGATTTCCACTCCGTATCACTTCAGACAATTGGCGTGACAAAGCCCCTCCGCGTCCTCGCGTGTAAATCTCCCTTTCGCTCAACTCTGCTGCCAGTCAGCGCGGATCGGATTGCCGCTAAAGCTCAGGAAAAACTTAACGTCTTACACATGGCAGCTCGCGCTTAAAAAAAAGAAGGAAAAAATCCGTCCATCCGCGATGGCTACGGTTTAATAATCCACATCAAACATAACACGCTGTGCTCCTCCACATAAACACGTCTATCATATTAGACAGCGAAGGCGCGTTTTTTTCCGCACAAGTTGAGAGAAATAACAGACTGTCAGTAATTGCAGAAATACCCAACGTAACAAAACATCTGCATATAATAATAATAATAATAATAATCACACGAACTACAGTTATAATACTAATATTTATAATAGCGCTACTCATACAAATAAATTTCTGTTTCTCTCTGGCGATCTACCCTTGTTTTGAATTTACAACGTTCAGTATTACGTGGAAAAGTAAGGGTGTTCAGTTCAATATATCAGGCATTGGTCTGGGGGGCTGATCAGCTTTACTATGACAGAACTGATATGGATACATCACTGGGTACAGCCAAACATGATAAACGTGCAGAAAGACAGAGAGAGAGGGAGAGAGAGAGAGGACTTTGGTTTATGATGTAGAAACTTTTCCACAACAGCACAGTCCAATGCACCCTCTAATCTCCATGTTAATTACAAAATTAGCTTACAATTAGGATCCTTAAGTACCATTTCATTGTTTTACAGCCACATTGATTCTCAGAGTCTAGTGTCTGTACAAACACACACAAACACACATGCTTATCTAAACGATAGAAAGCAACAGGGGAAAGGTCAGAACAAACGACACTCCTCTGCTCAGGTGTGCATCAACGTGAGACACAGAGCAGGGTCACAGCGGCCATACACACATTTGCTGTGTATCCTGGTTGGGACTTCAAATTGACTTCCATTTGACAATATTACCCAAAACATAACCAAATAAATATTTTGTTTGAAGAATAACTGCAGTATCATTTTTGGGGGGGGGGGGGGGGGGGGGGGTCGTCTCCACTAGAAAATATTTATATTTTCATCAGAACATTCGGTCCACAACATTCCACAAAAAAGACTAAGAACTGAGACAATACACACACAAAGCAGAGTTACAGGGGCTGGGAGGAGACCCGTGGAGGGGAGCAGAGAGCTGATTAAAAGTCAAAGCCTACGATTTAAAAAAGAACAAACACTGGAGACGACACACCACTGCCTCTAAGTTTCCTCTCTCTCTCAGACTGACTCATTGCATCAGCACACACACACACACTCATTCACTTCATCCCCCCCAAAAATAAGGTTATGCTCTAGAAATAGCTCTGATTCATCCAGAACAGACACAGTGAGTGGGCGTGTCTCTCTGTGTCTGGATATGACATCACGCAAAGCATGACTAGAGCTTCAAACACATGGACATGAAGGAACGAGAGTAAACACCACTAGGAAGCAGTGTAGGTGGAGGGTAGCGTGGATGGTGTTTGTGGGTGGGTAGGAGTCTATGATCTTGTGGCGGTTGAGTAACAAATTTTTGGTGTAGTTTAGTAGAGTAATAGATGAGTTATTGCAACTCACTGGTTTCAGTGGACAGAGAGAGTTTACAGTAGTATTTCTCAGTTTTTTTTCAGGGGGCCTGTAGGAGCAGATCTGGGACACAGTGGTTCAGGTTCGGAGTGTCTGTGAGTGGTTTATGGGATAAGCAACATTCGTATGGGAGGCCTCTTCTAACAGAACAACAGAAGAATTAGGAAATCAGCAGTAGATATTTACACTGACTAAACGGCAAAGTGTGAGCTGCTTATACTGAATAAACAAAATGCAGGAGGAGACAAATCAGCTGAACAATGAACAGTAGAAGGGACATTTTTGGGTGGTGGTGGTGGTGGTGGTAGGGGTGTGGGGGGGTGATGGGGGCGCAGACCTACCATAGAGCTGTGAAGGGTCGGGGGGCTGTCCAGGGTCTGGGGGGAACGGGAAGGTGATGCCTTGCTGCAGTAAGAGTTCAGGGGTAAGTGAATGACAGCGTGTCCGTCACTCTCCTCATCGTCCAATCTCTGTCTG
>NC_044495.1:29269710-29274710 GCF_902362185.1 Chanos chanos
CAAATTTCTCTGGAGAGGAACAAAAGACCAGTTAGAGAACACTGAGTCCAATTTAAAATGTAGCTTTTGATAGTTTCGCTTTTTTTTTTTTTTAAGTGAAGGAAGAGCTAAGGACTTTGAATAGAGAAGAGAAGCCAGGTGATTTCAAGGTTCCAACTTTCAGCTTTATTTTTCAGCTGTTTATAGCTGTTTTATCTCCTCACTACCAAGCACAGCCTCTTTTCCTTTGATTTTTTGTTTGTTTTCTCATAACTTTAAGAAGAAGAGGATGAGAGTTCCAGGTCATGTGACCTGTGTTAGTTAAAAGGAAAGACATGTAAGCACACAGTGTTTCACAAAGACACACGCATGCACGCAAACACAAACACACACACACACACACACACACACACACACTCTCACACACAATGGTGCCCTTCAGTAAAAGCTTGGAGTTAGAGACCCTCACAGCTGTGGTGAATTAGAGGCCCAGAGAACCAAGGGCCTGACCGGGACAGGCAGTAAACTATCCCCTTCCCTTGTACTGCCATTACACACACACATACGCACACACACATACACAAAAACATACACAAATCCTGACCTCTAACCCAGTTCACACAAAAAAAGCCTGAGTCAGTCAATGAAATTACGAAGCAGCAACCAATACCACGAGTCCTCGATCCAGTTGAGACAAGCACCCTCTAAACTTCTTTATATTCTCTCTCTCTATATCACTCTCTATCACTCTCTGTCACTCTCTCTCTCTTTCTCTGTCTCTCTCTCTCTCTCCGTGTGAAGGCCGCCTGACGTGTTTGTGATTTCTGTTTATCTGTGGGTTCAGTAGGGTGAGAGAGGGAGGGGAATCTCTCTCTGATGGTTGAGTGACAGGCGGGAGAAGCCATTAAGATAGGTCCGTATCTCTCTTCTCCAGTCCAGGAGAGTCTTTGTGGGGGAAAAAAAAACACCCTTACAGAAATGGACTCTGTCTGCTTTTTTCCTAACACAAAACTCACCAAAACTCCTTCACCAGAGCAATGACAAGGTACAAACACTATGAAAGCCAGAAAAGAAATATGCTTATCATTTCCCAAACTACACCTATTCCATTTTTGATGTGAGGTGTCAGAGAAGAAAAGGGAACGTGAGAAGCCGTAAGCTACACAGGCTAAAAAAGGTGTGGAGATGTCTGTGGACAGGAGGGATTTGTCTCAAAGCCATTTTGATGTACAGAAAACTGAGAGGCTAGATGTTTACAGCAGGAGAACTGGTAGTCTATCTATTTGTCAGTGAGAAATGATGTTTTTGAAACAGATCTCAGGTGACTAAAGATTGATTTGAGCGAGAGTTTGTTTTGTGCTCACTAGCAATTGGGCAACCCTTGCCCTCTTTTGTTGTTACGACATTGTGGAGAGAGAGGGAGAGAGAAAGAGAAAGCACTAAAACTGACGTGTCTCTTCATCTCTGGCCTCCATCAAACACCTCTACAAAAAAAAAAAAAAAGAGTTACATTTTTTTTTTTCAAATAAACAATTCCACTATTTTCTTTGTCATCTTATTTTATTTATTCATTTTTTTTTTTTTTAAAGCACCCACGGTAAACTTCACAAACTGAAAATTAATTACAGAGGGGCTCTCCAGCCGTGTCTTTACACCTGTTTCTAATTAGCTTTTCAGCTGTGTACCACAACTAATTAAATTTACTGCAAATAAAACAATCGTTTCAAGCCCACCGCTATTCATAGATGGAGCTGCTCATAAAATGCGTGTTTGTGTATGTGTGTGTTTGCGTACGTATGTATGTGTGTTTGAGAGAGAGAGAGAGACAGAGAGAGAGACAGAGAGAGAGAGAGAGGTCAGAATGTTGAATGTAAAAGTACAGATGAGTAGCTGAAAGACACCCCTGGTTAATACAGGGTTAATAAAGCAATAAAACTCTTTCTCTTTATCTCTGTCTCTCTCTCATCTCAGTCATAAATGAACCCACACACACGCATGCACACACACACATACACAGGTAAATACAGGGGTAAATAATTAACTGAACAACTGGAAGCTCATTCAACTCATCTGGTCTCAGTAACCAGTTTTTAACCCAGTTTTTGAACCTAAACACACAGACAACCACACACTTACCCAAACACACACAGACACACACAGACACCCACATACTTACCCAAGCACACACAGGCTCACACACATACTCACGCGCATGCGCGCATTGAGAACTGGTGAAACAATCAGAGTTGTGGGCGACAGGGCTTTTGAAAGTTGATGAGAGTAAAGTCAGACAGGCTGAGAGTGTGAGGGCCTTGAAGAGTGAGAAAGAGGATGAGGAGTTTGATTCTCATTACCTACTCAAGACAAAAGAGCTTTTCTACATATGAGAGAGAGAAAGAGAAAGAGAGAGAGAGAAACAGACAGAGAGACACAGAATGCAAGTGAGCAGAACAGAGTTATAAAGTTTATGTCTGTATGTGGTTGTGTTTACATATGGTGTGTTTTCCTGTTGGTGAATTTGTTTCTGTGGGTCAATGACAGCCTGTGTCTGTATGTGTGTGTGTGTGTGCGCGTGTGTGCGTGTGCGTGTGTGTGTGTGTGTGTGTGGGTGTGTGTGTGTGTCTCAGTCTGTGGTGGTGATTTTAGCTCCTCTGCAGATTTGAAACAGAGCGCTAGAGAGCAGCTGGGTTCCAGTCCTCTCTAAATACCCTTAGAATTGCACACATACACAGACTAACACACACATACACATGCACGTGGGCATACTCCTGTTGCACACACACTCTGTAAACGATGTAGTCAGAGAGCGCGTCAGCAGCCAACAGGCCACTTTCCACAAACAAGGGATGAGAATGAAGTGAGGGAATGATAGTTGAGAGAGAGAGAGAGAGAGAGAGAGAGAGGGAGAAAATGCTGGATCTGTCTCCGCACCATTAGGGGAGTGATGGTGCACGGCGGGAGGGCCCAGTAATGACTGAGATAAGGCCGTCTTTCTATCCGTCTATCCTTCACCCCCCACCCCTCCCCTCGCCCCCGCCCTTTCTCCCCTGACCATGAGAGAGTCTTTCTCACTACTGCTCCTGCAGTGGATTTGCTCAGTCTGTCCAGGTGGAGTGGCTTCAAAAACATTTAAATAAGTTTATTCTATTCACCACGGTACAGATGTTTCACAACCACACACACACACACAAATGCAACTTACAGTATGATTTTAGGTTTTAACTTGACAAGACCAGAAAAACTCTGAATAGGGTGAGAACTTCTAATAGCCACTGTCCATAAATACAAATGAAACAATATCATTGTGGTCTGTGTGTGTGTGTGTGTTTGTGTGTGTGTGTGCGTGCATGTGTGCGTGTGTGTGCATGTGTGTATGTGTGTGCGCGCGTGTGTGTGTGTGCATATTTCATTCAGCAAAAGCCTCGGATGGATGCACTTCAACTGCTGAGTTTATTTTTGAAAAAGTGTCGGTGTGTGTGTCTGTGTGCGTGTGTGTGTGTGAGACAGAGAGAGAGAGAGAGAGAGAGAGAGAGACAGAATGTACCAAATACACTGCTTCTGTATGCATCTCATCTACAAGTCTATCTATGAAACCAACAGAGGCAAATAAGCCACTTCTGAGACATATCAATCTTGTAGTGAGAGATTCCATTTCAGCATAGTACTTAGACTCCAAGCAACAATCCCTCAGTTCACATCAGATTTCTGTTTCTGCCAGTCTTATAATGAAAGTCTTTCAGCTGGACATTAAAGGGGCCAAAAACACAGCTGTGAAAACCAGATGAAGGCAAACATTTAGTACACGCATCATGTTAGCGTCTCCATTCCTCTTCAGGTTTGCTTGAGAAGGAGCAGCAGTGCTGTATTGTTGTGAGACTCCATTAGTAGAGTGAGGCCATGGCCTGTGACTGCCAAAGTGTGGGCAGAGGCATGCAGGGAGAGGGAGAAAGAGAAAGAGAGGCAGAGAGAGAGGAACAGAGCCAAGAACACAGATTCTGCTCTTAATCCCGTTCACCTGAGGGTACATATCATCATCTCTGTGCCAGCTGCCACCCAAACCCCCCCCCCCACTCTTCCTCCTCCCCAACACCACCACCACCAACACCACCAACACCACTTTGAACACAAGGGTGCCTGCCAGCACCCTCGCCCCACCTCCTCCTCAAAGAGCCCAGAGCAGCCTATCCGCCCACCCCCACACCCTCCACCCCTTGTCCCCTGCCACCTCAGCTAACCAACATACTGCCCCCACACATATACCATGCCAAATACCCCCAAATGAGACTCATGTAACCCATCACAAAAATGTGCTGGGATGCTGGAGGACTGGACCCCTACCTCAATCCTGACAACCACCTGACACTGACACCCCCCTTTGCCAGTCTGCCAAAGGCTTTGCCATCTATACCACGCCAAACATCCAAGATTATATGCCCCCCCCCCACCCCCCGCCAAAGACACTAACACACACAAACACACAAAGACACTAACACACACAAACACACCAGCCTTAAACTTGCCAAACAACAGAATCTGGCTCTTCACCTCCAACCTGTCAAACAACACTAAGTTCCTTTGTTCAAACCACTGAAGAGAAGAGAAGAGAAGAGAAGAGAAGAGAAGAGAAGAGAAGAGAAGAGAAGAGAAGAGAAGAGAAGAGAAAGCAAATAGAGAAGAAAAAAATGAAAATAGAGAGCCCACAGCAATAACGTGTGTGTGTGTGTGTGTGTGTGTGTGTGTGTTTATACACTTCCGCTCTGACTGAATGAACAGGTCAATGTTTGTGTCTTAAAGGATTTCTGTCCACTAGCCACACACAGTATTGACTGTCTGTCCATTGATCTGCCGAGTGATCAATTGCCATCCTAATATAAGTGAAGTAAAGAATCATTGGTAAATATGGGCCATGCCAGCGCAGGCAGGTATATGGGACATTCATTCATACACACACACACACACAAACACACACACACACACACATATGTGTGTGTGTGTGTGTGTGTGTGTGTGAATGTTATATA
>NC_044495.1:29279710-29289710 GCF_902362185.1 Chanos chanos
GGGTGGTGGGGAGGGGGGGCAGAGAGAAGAGAGTAGGTGTTGTGAGTTTGTAGAGAGGGAATCTTTAAGAAAACAACACGAGAGACCTGAGAGTGTGCTGAGAATTCTCCTCAGACATGACGGTTTTGTACACATTTCCTTTTGATGTCTTGTCTCTGTCATTAACACAAGATGCATTCATTAAGACTAATACAGTCGTTCAGGATGAAAATTTGCATTCTGTGTCTGCCCTGTTTTTTTTCTCTTCTCTTCTCTTCTCTTTTCTTTTCTTTTCTTTTTTCACCTCACCCCCTTGATTCCAAACATCTTATTAGCGATTCCACCTCAGAAAGCAAAACAATTATTTCAAAGCTATGAATGAAAGAGATACATAATGATATGATGTGGTATGCTGGGTTTGTGTGTCAGAGACTTTAATGAAACCTGCTAAATGTCAATATCTAATGAGGGAATAGCTGCTTTACCTGACTCCACAGTTAAAGCAACAATTTCTCAACAAATGATGTTAAACTGCTGCTGCAATCTCACATATTCAAATGTTCATCTCTAAACACTTTTAAAATTTTAAAAACATTATTGAAAAAGAGTGTGTAGTTCCACAAACTATAAGCAGCATTTTTAACAGAAAATAGGTGAAATAATTAAAATGTGAATGTAATAAGATCAACTGATATCTATAACATATTTACAGAGGTCTAATGGCTTTGAAATACATCCATACAGTGTGATACAGTTAGCACTGTCTTAGTGTTCTTTGACATTATTAAATAAATGAACTTCACTAAACTGTAGTTATATACGGACAGATTGTTGTATAGGTTCTTGTCATACTGTCATACTGGTTCCTTTTAGCACACTGTCTCATATTAACACATACCATACTCACTCACTCACACTCTAAGCCGCTTATCCTAATTAGGGTCGCGGGGCAAGCACTCATAGGGCGAAAGGTGGGGAAACACCCTGGACAGGTTGCCAGTCCATTGCATTACCTAGGACTATGGGAGGAAATCAGAAACCCACGCAGACACAGGGAGAACATGCAAACTCTGGGACTCTGGCCGTCCGGCTGGGAACTGAACGCAAGACCCTCTTGCTGTGAGGCGACAGCACTATCCACTGCACCACCATGCCGCCCACATGCCATACCAAACTAATCAAGACACATGCATGAGACAGTGTGTAAAGTGATTTTATTGTCTCACCTTCTCTCAGTCTGAAAACTCCTTTATGTGTGTGTGTGTGTGTGTTTGTGTGTGTGTGTGTGTGTGTGTGTGTGCGTGTGTGTCTTTGTGTGTTTGTGTGTGTTTGTGTGTGTGTGCGTGCGTGTGCGTGCGTGCATGTGTGTGTCAGTGAGTGTCTCTGTGTGTGTGTGTGTGTGGTGTGTGTGTGTGTGTGTGTATGTCTGTGTGTCTGTTCATCAGTGTGGGTCCAGGGCTTTGTAGAGTCATTGAGAAAGCTGTAGGTTAATATGTGTGACTTGGTTAGAATGTGCTCATTAAGAGGATAAAGGAAGCTATGAGCAGAGCTCACACACACACTGCACACTGATTAATACAGACACTGCAGAGCTAAGTCTAATTACACTAATTCAATCAGCACTGTTCGTCTTCAGTTACAAGCTCCCATCATACATGGATACACACATATTTCATCTGTCTGTCTGTGTCTGTCTGCCTACCCGTCGATCAGATTAAAACTCAAAATCAAAATAAGAAATAAAATAAGTCCAAATACGTAAAAAAATAAATAAATAAGTAAAACAGACGTAAACCACTTGGCCCTCAACCAGCCCTGGGTCCACAGATGTAACAACTGGAGAATGAAACATTAGAAAACAAGAATCAAAAATCAAGTACTGACAGTCAGAGGTGAAGGACATCCATAAAAGCCCTAAAAAGCTTCTTAAACAACGTCTTATCCTTCCTTTGACATTCCTTGAACTTACAGAGAGTCAAGACTTAGAGAAAGATGCACTGTTGTCTGTGTGACATGACCTAAACTCAAGTGAAATCATATGTATCTTTTGTCAATAAACTGCCTATAGTACGTTTCAATAATTCTTTCATTCATTTAAATGTTTCATGTCTGATTTCATGTTAAAAATGTTAAAGATGACGTATTGATGTCAAAGACTAGAACAAACCAGAACATAAAGTTTGATTGCAAAGCTGACTTGAAAAAGACAAGCCTGTTGTGGTTACATGAGTGTCTCAAGCTCTTGCAGTAGTTAAGATAAATTTGTAGTAAATAAGAATATATGAAGTTTTGCGATGGTGAGAAGCAGCACTGAGGCCTCCACACAGTATCTAGTACTTCTGTTTATAACTGAGGATGAGTAGACATGTTCCAAAAAGGGAAGAAAGGGAGATAAGAAAGGGAAGCGTGTTGAAAAGAGAGTTTAAATGTTTGGAAAACTGTAATGGTATGGATGGATTGGTGAACAGTGGGATTTATGGATAGAGGGAGACATGGAGGGAGAATAGCAGAACTAAGAGGGTAATGGATCATTTCAGAGTAAAAAGAAAAAAGAGCACATTGGCTCACAGCATTAAGTGGAGTTATGGCATTATCAACCATAAATGTATTGAGTTTTTTCTGTTTTTGTTTTTGTTTTGGGGTTTTTTTTGGTTTTTAACAGGTTCACAAACCCCTGAATTTGCAGCTCTAAACTGAAGTTGAATTATATCAGGTAGAAGTCTGATCTTGGCTTGAAGTCACAGTATAGTTCTAAGTCAATTAAGAGTGAGAGTGAGTTGCCAACCTGAGCAGCTATTTCAGGGTGTGTGTGTGTGTGTGTGTGTGTGTGTGTGTACGTGTGTGTGTGTGCGTGTGTATCCATGCATGTGTGTGTGTGTTTGTGCACGTGCGTGCGTGCATGTGTTTGTACATGCGTGCGTATACGTATACATCCGCATGCGTGTTTGTGAGTGCCTGTGTGTGCGCGCATGCATGTGTGTGTGTGTGCATGTGTGTGCGTGTAGGGTGTGTGTGTGTGTGTGTGGGGAAGACTAGCCTGATGTGATGCTGAGGAATCACCATATCTTTCCCCCTCCTGCAGCAATTAGTGGAAACGAGTTGACTGACGACCTCGTTAACTAGCAGTGTCATATGATATCGTTGGTTTTATTTGCGTAGGAATGCGCGAGGAAGTCACAGGGTGATTATCATAATTAAGACGGCTGATTTGTTCACTTGCGCACAGAGAGGGATGAGTTTAATTAACAAATGGGCAGGCAGATGATTTTTAGCTCTAAGTCCTGTCGACTTTTTCAAGACGCAGAGGAAAGTCTCGTCATGTTCAACATACACTCAGCCACCCATCATCCACCAGTCTGCCCACACACACACACACACACACACACGCACAAACAAGAGTTAAAAGATAATAAGAACCTATTGTGAAACAGAAATGAAGAAGAACTGATATTTGTTCAAGGTTTGTTTAGGACTACATAATGATAACAGATAGAGTTGAGATTAGTGCTTTCTGATTGGAGGTGAAGTCTCATCTCAAAGTCTAGCAGGATCTGCACATGGTCTCGGAGGCTTATCTCTCTGGCTTGACACGTGTGGGACGAGACCAAATGAAGTACATACGTGTGATTTTCTGTGTGTGGTGGGTAGGTATGAATGTTCAAAATGAACTACATGCGTGTGTTTTTCTGAATGTGCTGAGTGGGAATTACATACATGTGTTTTTCTGCATGTCCTGGATGGGTATGTATGTTCAAAATGAACTACATACGTGTGTTTTTCCGCGTGTGGTGGATGGGTATGTATGTTCAAAATGAACTACATAGATGTGCTTTTCCGCGTGTGGTGGGTGGGGGGTATGTATGTTCAAGGTGAGTGTTAGGGGGAGAGGGGTTCAGACAGGGCCGGATGAATGGTCCTTTGTAGGTTGGGGAAAGGAGTAGGGGGAAAAGGGTGGCAGGACTGAGAGGATAATGAACTGTATTGTGTTTTGTGAAGGAATGCACGGAGGTATGGTTCAAATCAAGGCCTGAAACTCTGCTCCCCTCACCCCACAATTGTACTAGCCCTTGCTGCCACGGCAATCCCCGGTTGGAATTTGCATGCTCCGCCCCACCCTATACTTGAAGGAGGGGAGTGATTAAGGTACGCCTAGGGGGGTGAACTGTGTGTGTGCCCGCATGTACGAGGGTGGGGGGGCAGGAGGGGGGCACTGAGTGGGTGTGTGCAGCAGGGAACGCATGTAGGCATGTGCCAGGCAACACTCCACTATTACGCAGTCTTAATTAAAACAGATATAAACAGACATAAAGAGACATATGATGAATTAGAAAAGTTATCAGTCATTAGTCTCTTGTACATGCATATAAATAAACATATAAGTCTACTTCTACAGTGGCACACACACGCGCACACACACACACACACACACACACACACACACACACACACACACAAACAAACAAACAAACAAACAAATACTGGCATGAAAAGCTACACAAAAAATGCAACCATAAATGCCTCAAACACACCTGACTAATTACCACACCCATTTAGGGAATATTCAGACTCGCAATTAGAATATTAAAGATATGCTTTTGTCTCAGAAAAAAAAAACAAAAAAACAGCATACCATTACTGACTACTTTTCCCAGCAGTCTCAGGCCCTACTGGTCTGGCACTGAGCTTACACTCACAGCAGTACATCTCCTCTCCGACAGACAGTGCGAGGACAAGCACAGTAATTTATGGCTTCATTTTAATTGATTTGTTCCCTTAAAAAATATTTCTTTCTCTTCAGTACAACACTTTTCCTCTCTCCCTCCTGTACGCTCATCTCCATGGACGCTGTGCTCCTAATTACTCTAGGTCCAATGTGTGTGTTTGTGTGTGTGCATGTCCTGAATATTCTTCATTTATATATATATATATATATATATATATGGAGAGAGAGAGAGAGAGATTAGCCAGCATGCACATGTCTAACTGGCCTCTCATCTCTTCTCTGTACTTCCTGTGACCACTCCACTAATTCCTCTCCTTTTCTATCTAATGCTACTCATAGCTAAGCAGCCTTTCCCAGAATACCACAGGCAGGGCCTTGAGGACCTGATTGTCACGGTGACCTACAGACAGGGACCTAACTCCAAAGAAAAAAGGCCGAGACATTATTAGTGCTCATGTGTGTTTGTGTGTGTGACAGAGAGTGTGAGTTACAGTGTTACAAGGGTTAGTTTTGGAGAATGACGTGGTCAGAGAGAGAAAGACTCTCAATGACTCGTTTAAAAGCTTCCTCTAATAATTGACAACATGCTATAAATGTTGCTATTAAATCAGTGGGGCCAGACAGTGTTACCATGGTGATGCGTTTTTGAGCACATTCACACACACACATGCACACATGCACTCACACACACACACACACACACACACACACACACACACACACACACACTACCAAGGTTTCCAACCAAGAGGCAACCAACAGCCCCTTGTGAGAAAGAGAGAAAAATAAAACTTAAGTGCACGTCGCACATCCACAAATCAGCATCATAAATATATGGTAAACAATGACAACAAACTTCCTACATTTTCTGTTCACAGTCATTTAAAAAGCAAGTGACAGTCTCTCTCATTCTCTTTGCCAGGCAACACTCCACTATTACGCAGTCTTAATTAAAACAGATATAAACAGACATAAAGAGACATATGATGAATTAGAAAAGTTATCAGTCATTAGTCTCTTGTACATGCATATAAATAAACATATAAGTCTACTTCTACAGTGGCACACACACGCGCACACACACACACACACACACACACACACACACACACACACACAAACAAACAAACAAATACTGGCATGAAAAGCTACACAAAAAATGCAACCATAAATGCCTCAAACACACCTGACTAATTACCACACCCATTTAGGGAATATTCAGACTCGCAATTAGAATATTAAAGATATGCTTTTGTCTCAGAAAAAAAAAACAAAAAAACAACAACAACAAAAAAAAACCTCTGGGCAGGCGCAAACACTCACATTCACCTGACAGAATGGAGGAATGAGGGAGAAGGCACTGAGGCTCTGGATTGACTGTGTTTAATTAGTGTCAGTGCACATGTCCCGCCGGAGCACACTAATTAGAGTTTAACGTGTAGCTGTAATTACCTGCCTGAGCCCAACATGTTTCATTTAATACATCCCTCCTGTTTTAAAGAGTATCTCTCCCATGCAGAACACAGGTACACACTCTTTCTCCTTCAGCTTCTCTCATCCTCAGTTCAGCTGAGTGAGAGGCATATCAGACCCAGAAGAAATGTGACATTAAAGGCTGGAATACGCCACACGCTTACCGCAGAGGGAGCAGCGGCTTTGCGGTCAGTGTGGGGGAGAATGGACACCCCGCCAGCATACCATTACTGACTACTTTTCCCAGCAGTCTCAGGCCCTACTGGTCTGGCACTGAGCTTACACTCACAGCAGTACATCTCCTCTCCGACAGACAGTGCGAGGACAAGCACAGTAATTTATGGCTTCATTTTAATTGATTTGTTCCCTTAAAAAATATTTCTTTCTCTTCAGTACAACACTTTTCCTCTCTCCCTCCTGTACGCTCATCTCCATGGACTGTCACAACCTGCACTGCCATTTTGGACTTTTGGTTTGACATGTCTTTGTGCTCCTGTTCTCTGTCTGTCTCCGCCCCTCACCTGTACCTGTTTGTCCAATTATTACCTTGTTAATTTCTACCAATCCTGTGTTGCCCTGTTCCCGAGGCCGCTTTCCCGGCCCTGGTCAGCTCCCATGCTGACGCCCTGTCCTGGTCGGCTCCCGTGCTGACGCCCTGTCCTGGTCGGCTCCCGTGCTGACGCCCTGTCCTGGTCCCGAGGCCCTTTCCCCGATCCAGCTCAGCCCTCTAGCCATCGTCGGCTGTTTTGAAGTCTGCCCCGTTCCTGTTCTTCTGCCAGTTAGAAAGTCTGTTCCAGCCAACCCCTCACCTGCTCGGCCGCAGAGGGGGCCCGTCGGCTGCAGCACCTTCGGTCATCCCTCTGTGCGCCCCCCCACCCACCCGGTCTGTTCTGGACTTTTGTTTTTCTTTTGGGCCGTCTGGAGCCGCCCCTTAAGGGGGGGGCTCTGTCACAACCTGCACTGCCATTTTGGACTTTTGGTTTGACATGTCTTTGTGCTCCTGTTCTCTGTCTGTCTCCGCCCCTCACCTGTACCTGTTTGTCCAATTATTACCTTGTTAATTTCTACCAATCCTGTGTTGCCCTGTTTAGTTCTCCCTCTATTTAAGTCCTAGTGTTTGCCTTGTCTTTGTCTATCGTTGTTTGTGTTAGTTTGCACAACTGTTACGCTGCACCTTTTTGTTATTGGCTTGGCTTGGCTTTGCTTTGCTTTTGTTTTGCACTTGTATTTTGATCTTCATTTTCAGTAAAGTCTTCCGTTTTTGTCACTTCAACCATCATGTCTTGCACTTGGGTCCTGCACCACACCACCAGCCGTGACATGGACGCTGTGCTCCTAATTACTCTAGGTCCAATGTGTGTGTTTGTGTGTGTGCATGTCCTGAATATTCTTCATTTATATATATATATATATATATATATATATATATGGAGAGAGAGAGAGAGATTAGCCAGCATGCACATGTCTAACTGGCCTCTCATCTCTTCTCTGTACTTCCTGTGACCACTCCACTAATTCCTCTCCTTTTCTATCTAATGCTACTCATAGCTAAGCAGCCTTTCCCAGAATACCACAGGCAGGGCCTTGAGGACCTGATTGTCACGGTGACCTACAGACAGGGACCTAACTCCAAAGAAAAAAGGCCGAGACATTATTAGTGCTCATGTGTGTTTGTGTGTGTGACAGAGAGTGTGAGTTACAGTGTTACAAGGGTTAGTTTTGGAGAATGACGTGGTCAGAGAGAGAAAGACACTCAATGACTCGTTTAAAAGCTTCCTCTAATAATTGACAACATGCTATAAATGTTGCTATTAAATCAGTGGGGCCAGACAGTGTTACCATGGTGATGCGTTTTTGACCACATTCACACACACACATGCACACATGCACTCACACACACACACACACACACACACACACACACACACTACCAAGGTTTCCAACCAAGAGGCAACCAACAGCCCCTTGTGAGAAAGAGAGAAAAATAAAACTTAAGTGCACGTCGCACATCCACAAATCAGCATCATAAATATATGGTAAACAATGACAACAAACTTCCTACATTTTCTGTTCACAGTCATTTAAAAAGCAAGTGACAGTCTCTCTCATTCTCTTTCTCCCCCCCATCTCTCTCTCTCTCTCTCTCTCATTCTCTAACTCAGTAGCTGACTGTTTCGTGTTTTTTTTCCGTGTCTCTCCCCGTCTCTCACTCTTTCTGGTTTGGTCGAAAGTGCATTAGCTGCCAAACAGACTAATGTGGGTTCGATTCTCAATCAATAGCACTCACGTCGCCACAAGCCTCTCTGCTTTTGTGTCAGGAAAGGGCTAGGAGAGAAAGATGTGTTTGTAAACACCACCATAGCAACCACTGTTACACTGGTCCAGGAGCAGTGCCCCTAAAAAGTCTCAAACACACTCAAACTCTCTCTGTCAGGATCTGAACCCACACACACATACACACACACGCACAGCACACACATATGCGCGCACACACACACACACACACACATATGCGTACACACACACACACACACACACACACACACACACACAAACCACAGACAAACACAAGAAGGAGAGAAAGAAAGAGAGAGCGAGAGAGAGAGAGAGAGAGAGAGAGAGAGAGAGAGAGAAAGAGAGAGAGAAAGAGAGAGATGTGTGTACTTTTTAAAACTGACACCACTCACTCCGAAAATTACTGTGAAATTCTGACTCTTCCTCCCTGACAAAACGCTTAATGTGGACTCTTCACTAAAACATGATGGCATGCTGAGAATGGCATCTCTGGTCAGGCATGTCTGTGTTTGGGGGGGGGGGGGGGGGGGTCTTAGAGCCTTTAGCTTTCTTCTACTTTTGTCCAATTCAGTAGGCAAAAAAATCACATAGATAAACATGTTTCGAACATTGAACAACATGGTCAGAGCCAGTCGTGTGTGACTGGTACTCTGCCTGGTAGACAGCACCAACACTAAAATTCCATTGGATGGGAGATATGACAAGTAAATAAAAGGTAAGCATGGCATCGTGGTATGTGATTATTCTATGGTAGTTGTGCTGTATTAAAAAGACCACAATCATCACAGGAACCTTTTTTTAAAGTGACACTTGAAATGTCTTTTTCTACCTACAGATGCAAACAATAAGTGTATTTTTTCCCCTAAAAATAAAGAAAAAAGAAAGAAAATGAAAAATCCACCTACTGACCACATTAGTGTATAATATACTAGATGGCTCCAAAGCAGAGGTGGGTAGAGACATAGGTGGCATGTCTATGTCAAAGCAACTCCAGTGCGGAATTCTCAAACTGCACAAACAGGCCATAAAAATTCCAGAGAGAAGCACAAAATCCACCCCCCTTTGTCTCCCCCTTCCCCACCACCCCCCTGTCTGACTCTGTCCCTCTTCTCTACAAAGAATCCTATTCAACCAGTGGTCAGTGACTTTTCTCACTAGACTTAACACACAATAGCCCCAGTGGAAACAAAAGGCAGATTATTAGAGGTTGGAAGAAAGGAGAGAGAGACAGAAAGAGAGAGAGAGAGAGAGAGAGAGAGAGAGAAAGAGAGAGAAAAGAGATGGGAGAGAGAGAGAGACAGAGACAAAGTGGCAGTCCATTTTGTCCAGCTGCACATCTGGTGACCATGTGTGGCTATTGGGCTAATGAGTGTCTTCCTGAACTCTGAACAATTAACTCCCACCAGTCAGTCAGAGCCATAGGAGGGGGGTAGGGGACTGCCCATTGAAGCGCCACCTTTCTGTTGACCATTAACACACACACACTCACACACGCACAAGCGCGCACACACATGCACACACACACACACA
>NC_044495.1:29299710-29302210 GCF_902362185.1 Chanos chanos
TATGCTCAATATGTATGTGTGTCTTTGTGTGTGTGTTTGTGTGTATGTGTGTGGTGTGTCTGTGTGTGTTTGTGTGTGTAAAGGCAGTCCATATCCATATTACGGGGAAAACTTTGATTGAAATGCTCTTGTATGTGCATGTCTCTTCTAAAAGGCAAGAGTGAATTTCTGGTTTGAATGCTCTATGTTATGTAGCACGCTGGCTCTTCACACATGTGGGGTCATGAGATTTGGGAGCTAATACCTCCCACAAACAGAACACTAAACAATACCCACAAACCAAACACAACCCTCTTATGAACAAAACTCAAAACAATGTTTCCTTGTGATATTCCTCACAAGATAATTCTTTTTCTGGTGCAAAAGAGAGATGTTATTTAGTGGTTATGGGTGAGAATAAACGGCTGTGAAACAGAAGAATGCTAACCTCTTGAGAATGGTTGTGTAAGTCAAAGATAAAAGGGAGATGCAGAGGCTACTGATTACTTATATAAGACAAAGATACATGGGGGGGGGGGGGGGGGGGGGGGGGGGGCGCATATGAGACCATGTTGTAATACTGAAACACAGAGGATAGCATATCTAATAAGAAACCAGGATCTCTCTCTAATTCAGATTTGCATCAAGTTGTTGCTTATTGGAGTCTTCTGATTGACTGACATCTGATTCTCAGGAAAGCTGTTATGCATGTCATTCTTGGGACAGTAACTCTATAACTAACTGTGCTATGAAAATGTTGATAGTAGAATAAAAAAGAGAGGAGAGAGAGAAAGAGTGTGTATGTGTATGTGTGTGTGTGTGTGAGAGAGAGAGAGAGAGAGAGAGACAGAGGGGGGACATAGTGGACCATCCCTCTTGCTTTCCCGTCTGTATTCTGCCTGCCTCTGGAGAAAGCAACACGGACAGATTAACCTATTTACATCTGTTCCATACACTAATGGGTTTGGTACGGGTAATTTCAGCCATCTGTGCACCATTCCCAGGCTTTGTCACACGGATCCAATCAAAACTCATCGCACAGCCCCGTTTGGAGGACAGAGGACTGTAGAGGCACGCACAGCAGACGGATGGACACACACACACACACACACACACACACACACACACACACACACACACACAGAGTCCAGGACAGACAGTGTGTGGATGTGTTAACTGGAGAGTCATGTCTCCACTCTGGTCTCAGCTTTACTGATAGATTGACTGCTGTTTCATTAGCTGGTCAGAGAGGAGCAGCAGAAAGGGCAGTGAGTGGTAGAGATGTCTCACCATTGAAGTGTTAGGGTGTTAAGGTGGTGAACATGCTGGGGTGTTTAGGTGGTGAGTGTGTTGAGGTGTTTGGGTGTTAAGGTGCTGAGTGTGTTGAGGTGTTGGAGTGTTAGGGTGCTGAGTGTGTTGAGGTGTTGGAGTGTTAGGGTGCTGAGTGTGTAGGTGGAGGGGAGTTACAGTACTGAGTGTGCTGAGATGTTGGGGTGTTAAGGTGCTGTGAGACAATACGAGGGCTGAGATGTAGTATGAGAAGGAGTAAACACTGCTCAGTGTTGACTTACATCTGATCAGGTTACTGTGATAGGTTGTTTGTGTGTTGTGTGTATGTGTGTGTGAAAAAAGTATGATGGTATTAGGTACAGTGATGGTGCGTATATGTGTGTGTGTGTGTGTGTGTGTGTGTTGGGTGGTGATATGTGTCCAGCTTGCCACTGATCCTACATTATTAAATTAATGAAGCTCATCTCACCATGCATGAACGCACCAGCTAAAAAAAAAAAAAATTCCGAAAACCACAAAGCCTCTTAATCACGTTACACACGGGCCACGTCCTCAGCCATGGAAACCCCAGGGTTCAGCCTCTGGCAGCACAGTGGGCCCATCATCTCTGCTAACAACTAATGCTAGCATGACATGGAGTTCTTTAAGATGTGTTTTCAATAAAGCATGGTCAACCTCACAGTGGAAAAGCATAATATACATCTTATAAACACATCCATCATAAACTGATTTTGGGTTTTTGTGTGTGTGTGTGTGTGTGTGTGTGTGTGTGTGTGTGTGTGTGTGTGTGTGTGTGTACGCGCGCGTGTGTGTGTGCGCGTTCATGTGTACATGCGTGCGTGTGTGTGCGTGCGTGTATGTGTGTGTGTGTGTGCGTGCGTGTGTGTACAAGCGCTTCATTGACACCTGTTCAAACACAAATGTATGAGTGGTTCTTTTAATTACATTCATGGTTGCACTTAATGTTTAATAATAAAAAAGAGGAATTGGTGAGACAGGCTTTACCATGTAAAAGTGTGACCTTAGGCTCTGAACGACCCTTCTTTGTTAACCTGTATCTAACCAAAGTGAGCGTGTAGAATAACAATCAGACATCTTTTTTTTCCATCAGGCACTTGGCATAGTAAATGTCATGTTGAGTTTGAATGGTAATACTTTGTTCTACATCTGGTCAAGTCTAATCATAGGGGAGCTTGTCGTGCAGACAATGCAAATGACATGATTAAAGCTT
>NC_044495.1:29307210-29309710 GCF_902362185.1 Chanos chanos
AAAAGCCTTGTGCGTGCTCAGTCACAACCACACAAACAAACACCGGCAACACCACTCAGTCACCGTCGCCCCGGCAATCACCAACACAACCACGACAAACAGCTGGACCTCAAACACCAGGGCCGGAGAATGAGGAGACCAGAGACAGAGAGGAAGACTGAAATGACAGGCCTCAGCCACAATGGGACCAGGCAGGTGGAGTAATGAAGACAAATGCAGTGAGTAGCTGATTACAAGAATGAGCAGGACATTCAGAGATGACAAGAACCACTGAGGACGTGTTGACTACTGTCCTGTCTTAGACACAGCTCACAACAACCACTCCACAGCCAAAGGCAGAGCCAGGACAGGAAGGAGAGAGAGAGAGAGAGAGAGAGAAAGTTACAAGAGAATGGACTGAAGATTCAATCTATGCTCAGGCACAAACACAGTCCTACACTGGTGGCTGAGAGCCCATTTCTGTAAGAAATGCTGTTCCGTGTTTGACCATCTATCTCTCTCTCTCTCAGAGTGGAGGGAGGTGAATGGAGAGCAGTGTTTTCCAGCAGCTGTGTATGTCTGTGAGTGAGATATCAGAGAGTGGAATGAATATGTGTATGTCTGTGTTTGTCTGTGCATATGTGTGTGTGTGTGTGTGTGAGAGAGAGAGAGAGAGAGACAGAGAGAGAAAGACAGAGTGTATAAAACCATATGCTGGGTCCAGGACAGTATGGTAGTCGGTGCTGTTATTTAGCGGTGAGGAGTGGTACAGTGGCAGTGTCAGGGTGCATTAGCTAGGCTGGCTGTGGACTGAAGGAAAGAGAGGTCAGTCAGTGACAGGCAGCACAGGAAACATGACATAATGAGCCAGGGCAGGGGTGCTTCAACAGCAGCCCCCACCACTCAATTACCCCAGCAGGCTTTTAGTGCCACTGCTACTGCTGCCATGCCATGCCGCCCAGCACGCTTCCAACGCCACAAATTACCCACAGCACCGGCTCACACACACAAACACACACACACAAAGCCCAGCGCAAACGAGTGCCTTTGTGACTGCAATACACACTCTGGCCACTGAAAGTGTAATAAGGTCATCTGAATGCCGGAGCCATTAGCCTAATACCCCTGAAATGCACAAGACGGAAGGAGAGAGAGAGAGAGAGAGAGAGAGAGAGGGGGGCTGGAAAAATGGCACTCTTTTAGATCACAGCAGTATTTCCATACTCGTCGCCCATGCTCGTCTTAAGTGCTGTAGTCAGACAGAATGGATATTGAATCACAGGGTGGTGACAATGAATAAGATGAATGTAAATAATACATAATAAATAAATACATCAATAATAGCAGTGTTTCATGCAGAATTGAACTAGACTGGTAATGACGACTCAGTGGCTGTGGAGTGAGGGTAAAGCTCATGTCTGGCATAAAGGCTCAGCTGTGTGTCACATAGCACGCACACACACACACACACACACACACACACACACACTCGTACACTCTCCCTTTCCTGTTCCCTGTCCATCAAACACAGCCCCCAGTGAAGTTTCACTAATCACATAGTAAACAGAGCAGGCAGGAGCCAGGACAGCTCACATCTCAGACATTCATCTCTGTGAGGACCCTCCAACCCCAGTCTACCCCATACACACACACACACACACACACACATACACACACAGAAAACACACACAGACTGTCTCCAGTTATGTTACTGTAGTGTATGGTGGTCGGTAGAAAATTGATCGCTATCCTAAAACAACCAGTCTAGAAGACCATCTTGACCAATAATAAAATGACTTGTTGCTGTTGGTGTTTGATATGTTGTTGGTCACATTCCAGGTGATGACTACAATGACAGCATGTGTTGTGCTGGCTCTGGGCTGCCCTCTAAAAAACAGCAAGCAGCACTGAGTCTCAGCTCATCTTACTGTAAAGGAAGAAAGAAAGATGGATAGAGTGGAAATGGAAGAAGGAAGGAAATGAGTGTGTGTCTGAGGGCATGCGTGTGTGTGCGCGCGCGCGCGTGTGTGTGTGTGTCACTCTCAGTCTACGAGTGTAAGGCCTTAGTGTGAGAGTGTGTATGTGGCTGAGTGTGTGGTTGAGTGTGTGTGTGTGGGGGGGGGGTGTGAGTGTGTGTGTGTGTGTGTGTGTGTGTGTGTGTGTGTGTAAGAGATCTGTTAATTAGGAGCGTGGCGCAGTGCTCTTGGCACGGTGAGGATCAAACAGAGTGGCCGGCCGGCGGCTTCCCACAGAGCAGAGAGGATGAAATACACTGCAGACTTTAAAGACTTCCTGTCATTAGTGCACAGACCCCTGTCCGCTTATGGCCTCAGACCTCCTCTGTTCCCTGCAAACAATGACTACAATGACAGAACACAGCAACAAAAGAGCTAGCTATTTACCACACAGGGGGAGAGAGAGTGAAGGAGAGCATGAAAAAGAGAGAAAGAGAGAGAGTAATATTGAGAGAAAGGGAGAAAAAGACAGAGAGAAGGAAAGAAGGGCCAGAGCCAGAGAGCGT